>NC_053027.1:167526890-167700304 GCF_003073215.2 Triticum urartu | reverse complement strand
TCCCCTTGCTTTGGGACGGTGAGACCCTCCTGCGGCGACTGGAGGACATCCGGACCCATGTCGACGGCTTCTATAAGGCCCTATTCTCAGCCTCCCCTCGAGGAGGAGTTGCTCTGGCCCACGACATCTAGCCTGAGCACATGCGCGTTTCCGCGGCAGATAATGCAGCCCTCACGGCTCCGTTCTCGGAGGAGGAGGTCTGGGCTGCCATCAAGGGTATGAACCTGACGTCCACTCCGGGGCCAGATGGCCTCCCTGTGAAGTTCTTTCAGACTTTCTGGAATGTCATTAAGCAAGGGGTCATGGCCCTTCTTGAGGAGTTTTTTGTGGGCTCCATCGACCTAGCCCGCCTTAATTATGGGATTATCACCCTCATCCACAAGGTGCCTGATGCCTTCGACATTCGCCAGTTCCGCCCGATCACGGTGATCAATGTGATCTTCCGAATCCTGGCAAAGGGGTACGCCAATAGGGTGACCCTCTTGCGGACCGCATCACCCACCCTGTCGGAGTAAATAGCCATGGGTAGCCTAGCCGGCTTCCCCTGGCCCTTCTGAAAAAATTACGAGCCCGTCCGGCTCTCAAGAATCCAAGACATGGGGCCGCCTTCCCCTTGCTGGCTATCACCCAGGCCGGCTTTCGGAAGGCGGCCCGACTTTAGCCCTCGCAAAAAGAAGCCACGGGAGGGCCGGCTTCGAGAAGCCGGCTTCGAGAAGCCGGCCGCGAGAAGGCCGGCTCCAAGAAGCCGGCTCCCACAAAGCGGTCGAGACCGTACCCTCAAAGTTTACATCCATCTAACGGCGATGTGACAGGGCGCGGCTACAGTAAAGCCTGCCACCCCCAAATCCCGGAGCACGACCAGCACAGTGCGCCGTACGGGTGACCATGACCCGTCCGGCGCAACACTGTTGCCATGTTGACCCTGATGCCATCCACGATGGGCTGCCAGTACGGCCCACGGGCGGTGGGCCCCTTCGGGCAGAGAGACACCCGAAGGCGGCCACGCGTCCCCCAGTCGGCCCAAGACAGAGCCGGCTTCCCGCAGCCGGCTTGCCGCCTCCCTCGAAGGAGACGCCCCATTAAGGAGACAAGACGCGGTGAGGCTACAGCGATCGCCCGCCGGGCGGCGGCACTGTAGCCACGCCTACCTCGACGAAGCCCACGTCACCAAGATAGAGCAACAGTAACCAGCCGCCGACCAGGTCCTGGACAGTGGGGTCTGCCTGTCGACCAAGGGGCCGGGAGCCGGCGGGACCCACCAGTCGGCGGGCCCCAGCAGCCGGCGCAGAAGCCGGCGAGCGCAGTCACAGACGGCTGGGCCCCGCGCCCAGTCGGATTACCATTGTACCCCCGGGGGGTAGGCCTATATAAACCCCCCGGGGCGCCCATGCAAAGGGTGGAACCCCCAGCTAGTTTTAGACACCACACAAGGAGAAGAAGCAAGCTAGCCGTGCCCTTCTTCCTCCTCCCACCGAACAGCTCAAGGAGCATTGTGTAGCTACTTGTCCTTCTAGTGATCATGCGGAGACCCCGCAGAGCAGTAGTAGGGGTGTTATCTCCACGGAGAGCCCCGAAGCTGGGTAAGATTCGCCGGCGTGCATGTCTTCGCCTCATCCCGTTTCCAGGCACCGGCAACGTCTTACTGGCTCCCACAATGATAAGCCACCCGTTGGCATATGTCGCACCTACCACCCGACATTTGGCGCCCACCGTGGGAGCCAGGTGCACCGTCGTCCGGAGACCTGTTCTGGACGGGAACCCTCTTCCTCCCCAGCGAGCGTAGCCAGCCCGGCACGCCCGATGGCGCTTGCCACGACGCGCTGCAAGGCGTCACCAGCATCTGCGCGGCGAGCAGCCTCGCCAATCTCCTCAACGAAACCCTCATCTCCGACGAGCTCGCCTCCGATGCGGACACCGACCACCTCGCCAACCTCCTCGGCCAGCTCCATGTCTCCAGCGAGCCCGCTGTGGATCTAGAGTCGGTTGGCTCCACCGACCCGATGCATGTCGACTCCGACACGGCCTCCTTCGACACCTTCCCCACCAACGTCGCGATCTACAACGACCCGCTTCCTCGGACCGACGGCCGCGATACTGTCACCACCGAAGTGATGGTCGTCGGCCACGGCGGCCCGGCCGACGAGAGCACCCACGACGCCCCGCACGCGGCGGCCCACGACTTGTCCACCCCCTCCCGGCTGATGCCGACGACGAAGCACTGGAGGCGCGCCGCCTCGCCCTCCTCGCAGAGGGCCGGAGGCTGGCTTCCGTGAGACGCCTCACTGAGGCCTACCAGCGCGAAGCTGACCGCGCCGCCTTCGGCACGCCGGCCCCGGGCGGGCCAAGCCGGGCCGGCATTGTCAAGCAACGCGACGCCATCATCGCCGACATGCTGGGAGTCGACCGCCCGGTCTATGCCACTCCGCTCGAGAACTTGCGTGCCGCCCAGGCGGCCGTGGACGAGTTGGACGGCTTGGAGGCCGAAGAACTCCCCCACATGACCCGGCGCATCCAGCAACTGATTGACGCGGCCGCACGGCGACACGAAGCCGACGCCCGCGCGGGAAGCCCTCCCCGCGCCGAGATCACGGCGCGACGTCCCGGACACCGATTACGAGCAACGCCCGCGCGCGGCGCGAGAAAGAGCCGGCGGCCAGCCGAAGCCGGACCCGAATCTCCATCGAGCGAGACACGGACGGCCATCCCCGAGCCATGGAATGGCGGGGCGACCCGCCTCCACCTCGACCCCGTGGAGAGAGATATCCCACCCCGCCGCCAGTGGCGCACCCGACTCTCAGCGGTCGACTAGGTCGCCGCGAAGGAGTCGGCGAGAACGATGCCCGCCATCGGATCGACCGCCTGGCGCGATCCCTGGCGCTGGAAGAAGAAGACGATGTCGGCCCGCCTTGTTTCGGCCTCCGCATCCGCGACGAGCCTTTCCCCAAAGGGTTCTCGCTCCCAAGAGACACGCCCAAATACAACGGCTCCGTGAAGACGGAAGATTGGTTGATCGACTACTCCACGGCGGTCAGCATAGCCAACGGCAACCGGCGCGTTGCCGTGAAGTACGTGCCCCTCATGCTGCAAGGCACGGCGTGGACCTGGCTCAACAGCCTCAAGCCTCTCGGCATCAACAGCTAGCTAGATTTCACCGAAGCTTTCATCCGCAACTTCACCAGCACCTACAAGCGGGCCCCCAAGCCCAGGCAGCTCTCCCTGTGCGTACAGGGCCCAGCCGAGTCCACTCGCGACTACCTCACGCGTTGGGCCGAGCTCCGCAATTCTTGCGAGGGGGTGCACAAGGTGCAAGCCATCGAATATTTCACTGCCGGGTGCCGAGAAGGTACCCTCCTCAAGCACAAGCTCCTCTGCGACGAGCCGACTACCCTCGACGAGCTTCTGGACATAGCAGACAAATACGCCACCGCCGACTCTTCGATGAAGACCGAGCTCCGGGTAGACGCGTCCGGGAAAGTACTCAACCCGGCGCCCACGACGCCGGCAGGGGATTCCGGCCGACGCCCACACCCGAACGACCACAAGCGCAAGGGCCCTGCGCCGCCTCCCGCCAGTCGGCAGGTGGCCACGGTCGAAGACGCGCTGCCTGAAGGGCGACCCGCGCCCAAGAAGCCCAAGGGCGGCCGGCCGGCTTGGCAGCCGGCTTTCTCCTACGAGCAAACTCTCGACGCCCCGTGCAAATTCCATAGCGGCGCGAAGCCGTCCAACCACACAACCCAGAAGTGCCATTGGCTCACCCGAATCTCTAAAGGCGAGGGGCTCGCGCCGCCTCCGCCTGCCGGCCCGCCGCCTCCGGCTCCGCCGCCCCCGGCCGCTCGGCCCGCAGTCGGAGCCGTGCACGACGAATTCCCCGACGAGCAAGCAACCTACATTGTCTTTACAAGCCAGCTCGAAGACCGGCGCGGCAAACGCCGAGAGCACCAGGAAGTCAGCGTGGTCGCTGTCAACCCCGCCGGAGACATGCATTGGTCAGAAAAACCCATCAGCTGGAGCCGGGCCGACCATCCAGAGGTGATGCCGTCTCCCGGCTCTTATGCGTTGGTCCTGGAAGCCACCCTCGCAACGGAGAGACGCGCTGCCCGCTTCTCCCGCGTGCCGATAGACGGCGGGAGCAGCATCAACATCCTGTACCGTGACACCCTGGAGAAGCTAAATGTCAAGACGAAGCAGCTCATGCCTACTCGGACAGTGTTTCATGGCATCGTACCCGGCTTGTCCTGCGCCCCCATTGGCAAGATCAAGATTGATGTACTCTTTGGGGACAAGGAGCATTTCCGCCGGGAAGCAATCTGGTTTGAAGTGGTGGACCTGGAGAGCCCCTACCACGCGTTGCTTGGCCGACCCGCCTTGGCCAGGTTCATGGCAGTTCCCCACTATGCATACCTCAAGATGAAGATACCAAGTTTCAAGGGCGTCATCACCGTAGCCGGCGATTACAAGAAGTCTTCCGAGTGCGCTGCCGCCAGCAGCCGGCTGGCCGAGTCCCTTGTGATTGCCGAAGAGAAGAAGATGTTGGACCGGGTCGTGGCCATGGCCAGCAAGCAGCCGAACCAGTCCCCCGACCCCAAGGAGTATGATGCCCAAGGATCTTTCCAGCCGGCCAAAGAAACGAAGAAGATACCCCTTGACCCCGAGCACCCCGAGAGGTTTGCCGTCATCGGGGAAAGCCTGAACAGCAAATAGGAAGGCGAGCTCGCCGAGTTCCTCCGTGAGAATCGGGACATCTTTGCATGGTCCCCCAAGGACATGCCGGGTGTTCCGAAGGAATTCGCCGAGCACAAACTACACGTCCGAAAAGACGCAAAACCAGTCAAGCAGCCCCTCCGCCAACTATCAGAGGAAAAGAGAAGGATTGTAGGGGAGGAGATAGCCCGGCTTCTGGCAGCCGGCTTCATTATGGAAGTCTTCTTTCCAGAGTGGCTTGCCAACCCGGTCCTCGTGTTAAAGAAGAACAACAAGTGGCGCATGTGTATAGACTACACAAGCCTCAACAAGGCCTGCCCTAAAGATCCCTTTGCCCTGCCGAGGATTGACCAAGTGATAGACTCCACGGCCGGATGCGAGCTGTTGAGTTTCTTGGATGCTTACTCAGGATATCACCAGATAAAGTTAGATCCGGACGACCGCCTGAAGACCGCCTTCATCACGCCATTTGGAGCCTTCTGCTACCTGACTATGACATTCGGCTTAAGAAATGCCGGTGCCACTTTTCAGCGTTGCATGCAGAAGTGCCTCCTCAAGCAACTCGGCAGAAACGCTCACGTCTACGTGGACGACATTGTGGTGAAGACGGAGAAGCGCGGCACCTTGCTGGAAGACCTCAAAGAAACGTTTGAGAACCTACGCCGGTTCCAAATCAAGCTCAACCCCGAGAAATGCGTGTTCGGAGTGCCAGCCGGCCAACTCCTAGGCTTCCTGGTCTCCGAACGCGGCATCGAATGCAACCCGGTGAAGATCAAGGCCATCGAGAGAATGGCGATCCCCACCAAGCTTCGAGACATCCAAAAGTTCACCGGATGCTTGGCCTCCTTAAACCGCTTCATCAGCCAGCTCGGAGAGAAAGCTCTCCCCCTCTACCGCCTCATGAAGAAGAGCACTCACTTCGAGTGGAACGACCAGGCCGACCAAGCTTTTCACGAGCTGAAGAAGATGCTGGCCACGCCGCCCGTCCTAGCGGCGCCGACTGAGAAAGAGCCCATGCTCCTTTACATTGCCGCAACCAGCCGGGTGGTCAGCACCGTCATCGTAGTCCAACGCCCAGAAGAAGGCCAAGCCCAGCCGGTCCAGAGGCCGGTGTATTATTTGAGCGAGGTGCTGTCCGCTTCAAAGCAGAACTACCCGCACTACCAGAAGATGTGTTACGGCGTGTACTTCACCGCCAAGAAGCTGAAGCCCTACTTTCAAGAGCATCCCGTCACGGTCGTATGCACCGCCCCGCTGGCCGAGATCATAGGCAGCCGGGACGCATCCGGCCGGGTGGCGAAATGGGCCATCGAGCGGGCGAAGGGGTTCGGAGAAATTTCCAAATTTTGCCCGTGACTATATATAGCCCGACCCTGTCGGTGTGATCGAGTGGAACGACTCGGTGGCACCGAGATTCATAACTGTGTGCAGTTACTGAAACTCAGTGTGACCGAAAGGTTCAAATCGATTGCACCGAGATCGAAAACCTAGATCAACTTAATGATCTCGGTAGGACCGAAAGTGGAGTATCGGTCAGACCGAGAATCATAAAGAGGTTTTGGAAGTTTAAGTCTATGACGAATCGGGGACTCCGAGCGCTCCTCACACAGAGTGGTTCGAATCTGACTTGATCAAATTTTGTGATGCAGCATGAATAGAGTTTGAGAAGAGAAAAGCATAGATAGCTAGAGGAGGTTCTTAGGCATTCTTGTCCATCCACTTGGCAAAAAGAAATAAAGCCGAACAATCAAAACAACAAGTGGATGTCCTCGAATGAGTAAAATATGCAACCAGCATGCTCACACAATAAGATGGCAAATGAAATATGTGGCAAGGCATGCACAACCAAATCTAGCATCTATCAAGCAATTTGCGATGACTAGGTCATCTATATATGAGTATATTGACTTAGGAGTCAAGTGAGAACACTTGATCATAGGTCATACTCATCGTTTAAGCTCAAGTGGGGTTACCACTTTTACATAAAGCATTGTTGTGTTCACATATTTAGAGTTGCTTTAGCTCAAGTCTTAGAGTAAAGCTCCCCCTAGATGTGATATCCCCCCTAAGAGGGATGAACTAACCTTGGGTTTTGTCGATGATGACTTCATGTAGATATCGAAGATGTGGATGCTCAATGTTGATGTAGATATCTTGGAGCTATCCATTTGAGTGAATTGCACTTTCAATACCTACATGGGTTAGTCCCATAAGGAACAAACAAGGATATCCATAGACATAGAGTGATGCACACAAAAGATGATGTCCATGATAACTTTTAGGTTACCTTGTCCCTTGTCTTACCAACAAGAGGGTTTGTGACTCCTTGAACTAGTGCAAGATGTGGAAGTTGATTGCACTTGTTCTTGCCAAAATGATAAGGGTGAAGTATGTTGGCGGAGTCACCCTCGAGAACTCTCTAGTTCTTCTTCTTTTGGATCCACATCATCTTGATGGGAATCCTTGGAGTTGTAGTCGTACTTGATGAAGTGGAACTTGAAGTAGTCTTGGGAATCCACTTAACTAAGGTCTTAGGAGCTTCTTCAAATGCATCAATTTCCTCTTGAAGCTTGTCCTTGCCTTTTTGCTCGTAGTCTTGTGGTGGAAGATCATCTTGAGCTTGTGTCCCCTTGAAAGAAGTATACTTCTCTTGTTGAGGAACAAACTTTGTCTTGGGGTATTGATCTTCTTCCCATTAAACTCCATTGCCATTGAACTTTCGTTCAAAACCAACACCTTGATTCTTCCGGTGCATTCCTTGCTTGCGCACAATTTCCTCGAATTGCTTACTCCCAGCAAGGCTTTTGTACACTCCTTTCTCTATAATTCCCTTCAATAAGCTATTTTCTTGCTCAAGTGTAACTTGGCTAAGAGAATCATTAGTGGAATCAAGAGAACTACTAGAAGCAACAATATTGGATTTAGCATGATCATTGTTACTACTAGAGGAAGAATCTTTCTTGTTAGACTTGACTTGAGGCATGTAAGTGGATAAGAGTAAACGCTTGGCAATGTAAGAAGAACTTTTCTTGCGGAGATCATCATTGATTGCCTTTAAGAACTCATGCTCTTGCTCAATATTGAGCTTTTCAAAGCGTAGTTTCTCATGAGCTCTTAAAAGTTCTCGATGATCTTCGAAGATAGTGTCATGAGCTAACTTAATAGTTTTTAGTTCTTTAGTTAGAGCCTCAATATTCTCCTTATCATTGTCATTCGTTTTATCTTGATTAGCATGATTAATTGGTCTTTCATCATAGTATTCATCACTAGAGTTGTCACCAAGCAAATCATCACCTAACAAGTCATCTTCATCACTATTGAAATCAACATACTCGGGGTGTGTTACCTTAGGACCTTTGGCCATGAAGCATCTTCCAATTCCTTCATTTGGTGAGTCAAATATGTCGTAGGAGTTGGTTGACACAAGTGCTAGACCGGCAACACCTTCATCTTGAGTATCTTCGGAGTCGGAGTGATAACTTCTCTCGGAGTGGCTGTCGGAGTCGGAGCCGGATACCCATTCACCAACATGAGCTTGATGTCTTCGTCTTGTGTAGCTCCTTGATGATTTTTCCTTCCTTTCCAAATCCTTGCTTCTCCGTGAGTATCTTCATTCATAACGATCATATCTACTCCTTCTCTCTCTTGGTGGTGATCCTTTGCTTCTTCTTTTTGGAGAATCTTCTCTTCTCTTGTAGGGAGCCGTACACTCATTGGAATAGTGTCCGGGTCTTCCACAATTGTAACAGTTTCGCTCTCGACTAGAAGATCTTTTGTCATTGTAGGACCTTGACTTGGAGCTTCTATCTTTGCTTCTACTCTTGTAGAACTTGTTGAAGTTCTTCACCATTAAGCTCAATTCTTCATTGAAGTCTTGTTTCTCACTTGATGATGTAGGGGATTCACATGAGGCTTTATAGGCACCACTTGATTTGTTGTGAAGTTCCTCTTTATCCTTAAGTGACATCTCATGAGCAACAATTCTTCCAATCACCTCCGTTGGCTTGAGATCTTTGTAATTGGTCATCATTTGGATCAATGTGCACACGGTATCATATTTTCCATCCAAGGCTCTTAGGATCTTCTTGATGATGAATCTATCGGTCATCTCTTCACTTCCTAAGCCGGCAATCTCATTTGTGATGAGAGCAAGCCTAGAGTACATTTCAGCGACACCTTCACCATCCTTCATCTTGAACTTGTCAAGTTGGCTTTGAAGCACATCCAACTTGGATTCCTTGACAGAGTCGGTACCTTCGTGCATATCAATCAAAGTGTCCCAAATTTCCTTTGCATTCTCAAGGCGGCTGATTTTGTTGAATTCTTTGGGGCACAATCCGTTGAAGAGAATATCACAAGCTTGAGCATTGTATTGCAACATCTTCAACTCATCCGTGGTAGCTTCACGGTTTGGTTCTCTCCCGTCAAAGAAGTCACCTTGCAAACCAACACACACAATAGCCCAAACAGCGGGGTTATGTCCAAGAATATGCATTTTCATTTTATGCTTCCAACTAGCAAAATTAGTACCATCAAAGTAAGGACCTCTATGGTGATAATTTCCCTCGCTAGACGCCATACTCTCCTAGGTTGTGAAACCAAGGCTATGACCACCAAAAGCTATGGAGATCAAGCAAATGGAGACCAAAGCTCTGATACCACTTGTAGGATCGAAAGTATGTCTAGAGGGGGTGATTAAACTACTTGACCAAATAAAAACTTAACCTTTTCCCAATTTGAAAGTATGTCTAGAGGGGGGTGATTAGACTACTTGACCAAATAAAAACTTAACCTTTTCCCAATTTTAGTTCTTGGCAGATTTTAGCTATTTTAGGACAAGTCAAGCAATCATCACACAATTCAAGCAAGCATGCAAAGAGTATATTGGCAGCGGAAAGTAAAGCATGCAACTTGCAAGAATGTAAAGGGAAGGGTTTGGAGAATTCAAACGCAATTGGAGACACGGATGTTTTTCCCGTGGTTCGGATAGGTGGTGCTATCCTACATCCACGTTGATGGAGACTTCAACCCACGAAGGGTAACGGTTGCGCGAGTCCACGGAGGGCTCCACCCACAAAGGGTCCACGAAGAAGCAACCTTGTCTATCCCACCATGGCCATCGCCCACACAGGACTTGCCTCACTAGCGGTAGATCTTCACGAAGTAGGCGATCTCCTTGCCCTTACAAACTCCTTGGTTCAACTCCACAATCTTGTCGGAGGCTCCCAAGTGACACCTAGCCAATCTAGGAGACACCACTCTCCAAGAAGTAACAAATGGTGTGTAGGTAATGAACTCCTTGCTCTTGTGCTTCAAATGATAGTCTCCCCAACACTCAACTCTCTCTCATAGGATTTGGATTTGGTGGAAAGAAGATTTGAGTGGAAAGCAACTTGGGAAGGCTAGAGATCAAGATTCATATGGTAGGAATGGAATGTCTTGGTCTCAACACATGAGTAGGTGGTTCTCTCTCAGAACATATGAGTTGGAATGATGTGTGTGTTCTGATGGCTCTCTCACCGAATGAGAAAGAGGTGGAGGGGTATATATAGCCTCCACACAAAATCCAACCGTTACACACAATTTACCAATCTCGGTGGGACCGAATCAGAAAACTCGGTCTGACCGAAATAGTAAACCTAGTGACCGTTAGGAATCAATCTCGGTGGGACCGAATCAGAAAACTCGGTCTGACCGAAATAGTAAACCTAGTGACCGTTAGGAATTTCGGTGGGACTGACATGCAACTCGGTAGGACCGATTCGGTTAGGGTTTGGGCATAACGTAATCTCGGTGAGACCCATTACACAAACTCGGTGAGACCAAATTTGGTAATTAGCTAACCAGAGAGTTGGTCAGGCAAACTCGGTGGGACCGATTTGCTCTTTCGGTGAGACCGAGTGGAACTCGGTGAGACCGAAAAGTTACAAAGGGGAAACACTGAGTTTACATTGCAATCTCGGTGGGACCGATTCGCTCTTTCGGTGGGACCGAAAAGTTACGAAAGGGAAACAGAGAGTTTGCAACCCCATCTCGGTGAGACCGAGATCCTTATCGGTAGAACCGAATTGCTAGGGTTTGGCATTGGCTAATGGCAAGTGAAACTCGGTGGCGCCAGATAGGAAGAATCGGTAGGACCGAGTTTGGCTTAGGGTTTAGGTCATATGTGGATATGGGAAAGTACTTGAGGATTTTGGAGCATATCATTAAGCACATGAAGCAAGAGGCTCATTAAGCAACACCTCATCCCTCCTTAATAGTATTGGCTTTTCCTAAAGACTCAATGTGATCTTGGATCACTAAAATATAAAATGAAGAGTCTTGAGCTTTTGAGCTTGAGCCAATCCTTTGTCCTTAGCATTTTGAGGGTTCCACTTTCACATCCATGCCATGCCAATCATTGAGCTTTCCTGAAATAATTATCTTGGAATAGTATTAGCTCAATGAGCTATATGTTGTTATGAATTACCAAAACCACCTAGGGATAGTTGCACTTTCAGGTTGTTAGTATTTACAGGTTGTGAATTGTGTTTTGTTTTGTGTATTTTGAGAGTACTTTCAGATATGAATGTCTTTTGAATTTCAGATTTGCAGTATTGAGCATATGAAGTATTTTATGAATTCGAGAGATCTATTTTTAGCACTTAAAAATGTAGTTTCGTAGGAGTGTAAAAGTGCAGACAATGTGATTCTCAAAGAAGAAACTGCAAGTTTTAGTTTCAGATAAGAAACTGCAAGTTCAGTTTTCGATAAGAAACTGCAACTTTCAGAGGCAGAGCATTTATATTAACACGGCCTTTTCAAACAGGGTTAACATCATGTTGGAAGTTTTATTCATGGTCGAAAATGGAACTACCAGCCAGTTAACATCATGTTGATCAACATTCATGCATATCACATCTTCATATGATGCACAGTCAAAATGCCCACACAATGTCGAGTGTGCGAAACACAGTGAAAACGAGGGACGAAGCTTTGCAAGTGTTGGACGTGGTTTTGGGCTGCCCCATCCAGGCTTTCATTTTTAACATGTGCAGCCCACGACCTCGGATGGGAGGTCCATAGGCCTGTTTGTATTTTCTTAGGGCCGTCATGTATCGACCGGCCTATGGACCTCTCATCCGAGGTTTTATTTTTGGCAGCCCAATTTATGTATTTTTTTGAAGAAAACGCAGAGGTCTGTTCTGTTTTTCTATATAAGAATAGGAATGCCAGGTCCAACTTATGTTTCCCTTCTAACTATATTATATATATATTTAAATTATTTTATATGTTATTATATATTATTTTTATTGTCATCATATATTTAACAGATACTTACATATGTAAGAAAACAATATCCCACATCTTATTAACTTATAAAAATAATTTCTTAACAAATAAAATCCTGGATTGTTTTGCCACGAAAATCCTAGTGATTGTATACAAAAGCTTGGTAAGATTTAAGGACGAATGTAATAATATCACTTATTATTTAAATATATTTATAACAAAATGCTCAGCCCCTTTTTATTTTTTCATAACATTGCTGGCCCAACCCAACATTATAATTAGAATCAGCCCAACAAAATCGTGTATTTCGAGAAAGTGAAAATGGCCTGTAATTTTTAGGAAATAAAATAAATGGGCCGCATGGACGCTACATTATTTGTTCACCCAGCCCAGCTAATGGCTGTAATTCAAAAAAAAGATCAAATTGACTGTAAATTATATCGCGCAAAAAAAGACTGTAAATTCTGAAAAAATGGATTGAATACGTGCCACTTTTTTGGAGGCTGAAATGTGGGCCAATAGGTCGAAGCCAACGCAAGTCGTTATCAATTTAGTCAACAAATGATTCTGACATGTTAGCCATTGGATTTACATCCAACGACCGGCATCCATCTTCAATCTCTCGTCTTCTTCCTCCAGCGCCGCCGGGACCACCTCCCGCCTCCTGCTGCTAGCAGCTCTGCTTAGCACGCTTCGCTATGAAGCGCTACTCCACTGTTGGCCAGGCTATCCCTCCACCCCTCCACACCTCCTGTTCTTTTCCACCGACAGCCGAACCACACCGCACTAGAACCAGTTAACCCTCGTACACCTCTCCTTCTGTGACTCTACTCCCGCGTCTTCCCATCTCCGGCTCGTTGCTGTCCGGGGCCTCACCGTCGTCCACCACCTTGGATGCGCTCGGCGCGGCGTGGTCAACATGGTCAACGAACAACACCATCAGAAGTAGACTGTGTGTGGAGAGGCTGACAGCTGGGTCCACGGCCGCACACAAGGAAATGCCTCCATATTACACGCAAAATAATGATTCCTCCACCTGACATCTGGGACCCACTGGAAGGGCCTCTGTATTTTGCAAAAATAACATGCCCCCGCTGACATGTCGGACCCACCAGCTATCTTCGCATGCAAGGAAGTGCCTCCTTATTACGCACAAAAAATGAATATTCCCCCTGCCAGCTGGAACCCAGCATAGTGGGAGGCTGACTTGTGGGCCTACCAAGTTGACGGGGATGGAGGGCTTTGTCAACTTAGTCAATATGAACGATTCTAGCTCATGTTACCGTACGATGTTCATCCAACGGCCGTAGTGCTTCTTGAACCTCTGGTCTTCTTGCTTCAGTCGCCCAAACCAGCGTCGGTCGTGCCGCGTGCTCCTGCCTCCCATGGCCGGCTGTGATGCCGCGGAGGCCTCACCGCCCCCTACTACTCCCACCGCTGGCCAGGCCATCCCTCTACTCACCCACACCCCCTGTTATTCTGCGGCGACAGCAGCCTCACACCGCAGCCAAACCAGTGAACCCTCGTACTCCTCTTCGCGTGGGCATCCACTGTTGCGTCTTCCCCGGCTCCGAGTCGTCCCCTTCCTAGTCCTCGCCGTCGTCCACCGTCGTGGTGCTCTCGGAACGGCATGGTAAATGTGGTCAAGGAATGACTTCCATCGGACGTGGACTGTACGTGGAGAGGCTGACAGCTGGGTCCACGGCCGCAGCAAGGAAGTGCCTCCTTATTACGCGCAAAATAATGATTCCTCCACCTGACAGCGGGGACCCACCGGACGGGCCACCGTATTTCGCGAAAAAACATTTCCCCATGACAGCTGGCACCCGCCAGCTACATCTTCGCATGCAAGGAAGTGCGTCCGGGCAAAAAAACGATTCGCCCCCCTGACTGCTGGGACCCACCAGCTACATCTTCGCACGCAAGGAAGTGCGTCTGAGCAAAAAAATGATTCGCCCCCCTGACTGTTGGGACCCACCAGCTACATCTTCACATGCAAGGAAGTGCCTGACAGTCGGGACCCACCTGATCGAAGCGTACGTAGCGTTATCATTCTGGTCGCGAACGTGGACGTACATATATACTGGTGGATGTAGAGGCGCGCACGTGTCGTAGTAGAGGCGCGTACGTGTCATAGTAGAGGTGCGCACGTAGCATGTACACGTACGTACAGCGGCCAGGGTGCAAGAAAGAAAATACGGCCACGTATGTGTACATACGGGCGGGGTCTCGAACGCCTACTCGCACATACGTACGACCAGGGCTCGTGTACATGGCTAGGTCGGAACGGAGAAACAATGTCGTCGTCGTGTTCATGAGGAGGCAACGGAATGCGTCGTGTTCTTGGGGAGGCAACGAAATGCTCGTGTTCACGGGGAGGCAACGGAATGCGTCGTGTTCGTCGGGAGGCAACGGAACGTGTGGGAGCCAACCGGCTGGGTCGGAACGGAATGCATGGTCGTGTTCATCGGGAGGGCTTGGATGGAACAGGCGATGGAAACGAGGCCTGGCGTACCGCAAAACAGAGGAAACGGACCTCCTACGTTCGGAACGGGGTCCTGTTGATTGGGAGGGGTGTGGCGTACCGCAAAACTGAGGAAACGGACCTCCTACGGTCGAAACGGGGGTCCTGTTGATCGGGAGGGGTGTGGCGTACCGCAAAACGGACGAAACGAACCTCCTATGATCGAAACGGGGGTCTTGTTGATCGGGAGGGGTGCGGCGTACCGCAAAACGGACGAAACGGACCTCCTACGGTCGAAACGGGGTTCCTGTTCATTGGTAGGGGTGTGGCGTATCGCAAAACGGGACTCCACGGGATACTGTTCATCTCCACCGTCGACCTCCTCCAGCCTCCACGGGCTCCTGTTCATCCAGCCTCCACCACGCGCTACTTCATCGGCTACTGTTCAACCACCCCTCCACGGGCACCCCTCCACTGTCTACTGTTCATCCAGCCCTCCACACCACGGGGTCCTCTTCAACCACCCCTCCACGGGCACCCCTCCACCGTCTACTGTTCATCCAGCCCTCCACACCACGGGGTCCTGTTCATCCAGAGGCAACGCCACCGCTCACTGTTCATCCAACCACCCCCCCCCCTCGCAACGCTCACTGTTCATCCAATCGATCGGCTTCAATTAGCAGCAGTAGCGAAGGAATCGCTCGATCGGGTTCAGTTAACAGCCATCGATCGATCACTCGGGTTCAGTAATGCATAGCCTGCAGTGCAATCGCTCGGGTTCAGTTAGAGCCCAACGCCTCGCTCGGGTTCAGTTAGAGCCAACGCCTCGCACACACGCGCGTACGTGTACGAGAGAAACGCGCATCGCTCGGCCCCCGACCTCCCACCGTAACTGGGAACTCCCTGAAATTTTCCTCCCCCTCGCTTCTACCATGGTTTTTTCGGTCATGGATGGCCCAAAGAATGTCATGCAGCTGCGTCTCTGGCCCGCCCAGGACGAAAAGCCCATTTTCTGTCATGATTTTTTGTCACAGAAGTAGGAGCCCACCACATCTATGATGATACCAGGTTTTGTCACAATTATCGTCATAGAAGTGTCATATGTATGACAAAAAAAAATTTCGTTCGGCCCAAAATGTGACGGATGTGTCTTTTTTTTGTAGTGTTCAAAGGGGGAGAGTGCTTAATCACATCATACGGAGAGAGAGACCCCAGAGACCCCAGATGATTCGTATTCAAGAGGAGAGAAGTCACATGTCTTTAATAGGGGAAAGACATGTTAGTTTGTCTTATGTTTCTGTGCTCTGATCTGTTTTGCTCTGATTTTCTGTTCCCTATATTCTCCCATTATCAAATATAAGATTCAGGGGGAGAAAGACATCTAAGTGAAGGAAATCTTGAATTCATTGCATATCTTTATCCTTGGGTACATGTCTATATGCAATGGGAGTACCTAGTACTCATTCTCTACATGTCATCCCAGTCTTGGTACTCTTGTGGTTTGCCATTTGCTATGTTTAGTAGATATATCTGCGTTATCTAACCTTGTTTACTCAGGTTCATCTCTTCCTAAGCCATCTTAAGACCACAAGGTAAGTATATGCATCTCACCCATGTGCATGATGATCTCTTGTTGATGTACATATTGTTTGCAAGAAGGACTCATGAACATGAAGGTACAATTCCTATATCCACATCATTTGCTCTGATGCATATAGCTAAGATACATGTAACTCATTGCTTGCTCTATCATGATTATGCATTCACATGCTCTTATACTCTGCATTTACATGATTGCATACGTGTAGGGGGAGCCTATGCATGTTACATGTCTTTTCAAAAGCTTTACCTACTATTCCTCATATCTTTATCTAAAGCTTTGATGTATGTTGTCATCAATTACCAAAAAGGGGGGAGATTGAAAGCACAAGTGCTCTGGGTGGTTTTGGTAATTAATGTCAACATATCTCTTGTTGAAATTATGTTTTATCTAGTATATTTCAGATAAGTTCAACAGATGGAGTGGCGTGGACAAGAGGATGTGGAACCCCTTCAAGATGCTAAGGACAAAGGATTGGCTCAAGCTCAAAAGCTCAAGGCTCTACATTTTTAGTTTAGTGATCCAAGATCACATTGAGTCCTTAGGAAAGCCAATACTATTAAAAGGGGATGAGGTCTTGCTTAATGGCTTGCTTGCTCAAAGTTCTTAGTGATATGTGAAGGAAATATGCCCTAGAGGCAATAATAAAGTTATTATTTATTCCCTTATATCATGATAAATGTTTATTATTCATGCTAGAATTGTATTAACCGGAAACATAATACATGTGTGAATACATAGACAAACAGAGTGTCACTAGTATGCCTCTACTTGACTAGCTCGTTAATCAAAGATGGTTATGTTTCCTAACCATGGACAAAGAGTTGTTATTTGATTAACGGGATCACATCATTAGGTGAATGATCTGATTGACATGACCCATTCCATTAGCTTAGCACCCGATCGTTTAGTATGTTGCTATTGCTTTCTTCATGACTTATACATGTTCCTATGACTATGAGATTATGCAACTCCCGTTTGCCGGAGGAACACTTTGTGTGCTACCAAACGTCACAACATAACTGGGTGATTATAAAGGTGCTCTACAGGTGTCTCCAAAGGTACATGTTGGGTTGGTGTATTTCGAGATTAGGATTTGTCACTCCGATTGTCGGAGAGGTATCTCTGGGCCCTCTCGGTAATGCACATCACATAAGCCTTGCAAGCATTGCAACTAATGAGTTAGTTGTGAGATGATGTATTATGGAACGAGTAAAGAGACTTGCCGGTAACGAGATTGAACTAGGTATTGAGATACCGACGGTCGAATCTCGGGCAAGTAACATACCGATGACAAAGGGAACAACGTATGTTGTTATGCGGTCTGACCGATAAAAGATCTTTGGGACGAAGCGGCCCGGACCGACATTACACGTACGCTTACGCGAGACCGGTTCTCCCGATGTGCTTTGCACAAAGGTGGCTAGCGGGTGACAGTTTCTCCAACTTTAGTCGAACCGAGTGTGGCTACGCCCGGTCCTTGCGAAGGTTAAAACAGCACCAACTTGACAAACTATCGTTGTGGTTTTGATGCGTAGGTAAGATTGGTTCTTGCTTAAGCCCGTAGCAGCCATGTAAAACTTGCAACAACAAAGTAGAGGACGTCTAACTTGTTTTTGCAGGGCATGTTGTGATGTGATATGGTCAAGACATGATGCTAAATTTTATTGTATGAGATGATCATGTTTTGTAACCGAGTTATCGGCAACCGGCAGGAGCCATATGGTTGTCGCTTCATTGTATGCAATGCAATCGCGCTGTAATGCTTTACTTTATCACTAAGCGGTAGCGGTAGTCGTGGAAGCATAAGATTGGCGAGACGACAATGATGCTACGATGGAGATCAAGGTGTCGCGCCGGTGACGATGGTGATCACGACGGTGCTTCGAAGATGGAGATCACAAGCACAAGATGATGATGGCCATATCATATCACTTATATTGATTGCATGTGATGTTTATCTTTTATGCATCTTATCTAGCTTTGATTGACGGTAGCATTATAAGATGATCTCTCACTAATTATCAAGAAGTGTTCTCCCTGAGTATGCACCGTTGCGAAAGTTCTTCGTGCTGAGACACCACGTGATGATCGGGTGTGATAGGCTCTACGTTCAAATACAATGGGTGCAAAACAGTTGCACACGCGGAATACTCAGGTTATACTTGACGAATCAAGCATATACAGATATGGCCTCGGAACACGGAGACCGAAAGGTCGAGCGTGAATCATATAGTAGATATGATCAACATAGTGATGTTCACCAATGAAACTACTCCATCTCACGTGATGATCGGACATGGTTTAGTTGATTTGGATCACGTAATCACTTAGAGGATTAGAGGGATGTCTATCTAAGTGGGAGTTCTTTAAGTAATATGATTAATTGAACCTAAATTTATCATGAACTTAGTATCTGATAGTATCTTGCTTATGTATGTTTGATTGTAGATAGATGGTCCGTGCTGTTGTTCCGTTGAATTTTAATGCATTCCTTGAGAAAGCAAAGTTGAAAGATGGTGGTAGCAATTACACGGACTGGGTCCGTAACTTGAGGATTATCCTCATTGCTGCACAGAAGAATTACGTCCTGGAAGCACCGCTGGGTGCCAGGCCTGCTGCTGGAGCAACACCAGATGTTATGAACGTTTGGCAGAGAAAAGCTGATGACTACTCGATAGTTCAATGTGCCATGCTTTACGTCTTAGAACCGGGACTTCAACGACGTTTTGAACGTCATGGGGCATATGAGATGTTCCAGGAGTTGAAGTTAATATTTCAAGCAAATGCCCGGATTGAGAGATATGAAGTCTCCAATAAGTTCTATAGCTGCAAGATGGAGGAGAACAGTTCTGTCAGTGAGCATATACTCAAGATGTCTGGGTATTGTAATCACTTGATTCAACTGGGAGTTAATCTTCCGGATGATAGCGTCATTGACAGAATTCTCCAATCACTTCCACCAAGCTACAAGAGCTTCGTGATGAACTATAATATGCAAGGGATGAATAAGACTATTCCCGAGCTCTTCGCAATGCTGAAAGCTGTCAAGGTAGAAATCAAGAAGGAGCATCAAGTGTTGATGGTCAACAAGACCACTAGTTTCAGGAAAAAGGGCAAAGGGAAGAAGAAGGGGAACTTCAAAAGGAACAGCAAGCAAGTTGCTACTCAAGAGAAGAAACCCAAACCTGGACCTAAGCCTGAAACTGAGTGCTTCTACTGCAAGCAGACTGGTCACTGGAAGCGGAACTGCCCCAAGTATTTGGCGGATAAGAAGGATGGCAAGGTGAACAAAGGTATATGTGATATACATGTTATTGATGTGTACCTTACTAATGCTCGCAGTAGCACCTGGGTATTTGATACTGGTTCTGTTGCTAATATTTGCAACTCAAAACAGGGACTACGGATTAAGCGAAGATTGGCTAAGGACGAGGTGACGATGCGCGTGGGAAATGGTTCCAAAGTCGATGTGATCGCAGTCGGCACGCTACCTCTACATCTACCTTCGGGATTAGTATTAGACCTAAATAATTGTTATTTGGTGCCAGCGTTAAGCATGAACATTATATTTGGATCTTGTTTGATGCGAGACGGTTATTCATTTAAATCAGAGAATAATGGTTGTTCTATTTACATGAGTAATATCTTTTATGGTCATGCACCCTTAAGGAGTGGTCTATTCTTATTAAATCTTGATAGTAGTGACACACATATTCATAGTGTTGAAGCCAAAAGATGCAGATTTGATAATGATAGTGCAACTTATTTGTGGCACTGCCGTTTGGGTCATATCGGTATAAAGCGCATGAAGAAACTCCATACTGATGGGCTTTTGGAACCACTTGATTATGAATCACTTGGTACTTGCGAACCGTGCCTTATGGGTAAGATGACAAAAACACCGTTCTCCGGTACTATGGAGAGAGCAACAGATTTGTTGGAGATCATACATACAGATGTATGTGGTCCGATGAATGTTGAGGCTCGTGGCGGATATCGTTATTTTCTCACCTTCACAGATGACTTAAGCAGATATGGGTATATCTACTTAATGAAACACAAGTCTGAAACATTTGAAAAGTTCAAAGAATTTCAGAGTGAAGTTGAAAATCATCGTAACAAGAAAATAAAATTCCTACGATCTGATCGTGGAGGAGAATATTTGAGTTACGAGTTTGGTGTACATTTAAAACAATGTGGAATAGTTTCGCAACTCACGCCACCCGGAACACCACAGCGTAATGGTGTGTTCGAACGTCTTAATCGTACTTTACTAGATATGGTGCGATCTATGATGTCTCTTACTGATTTACCGCTATCGTTTTGGGGATACGCTCTAGAGACGGCCGCATTCACGTTAAATAGGGCACCATCAAAATTCGTTGAGACGACGCCTTATGAACTGTGGTTTGGCAAGAAACCAAAGTTGTCATTTCTGAAAGTTTGGGGCTGCGATGCTTATGTGAAAAATCTTCAACCTGATAAGCTTGAACCCAAATCGGAAAAATGTGTCTTCATAGGATATCCAAAGGAAACTATTGTATACACCTTCTATCACAGATCCGAAGGCAAGACTTTTGTTGCTAAATTCGGAAACTTTCTGGAGAAGGAGTTTCTCTCGAAAGAAGTGAGTGGGAGGAAAGTAGAACTTGACGAGGTAACTGTACCTACTCCCTTATTGGAAAGTAGTACATCACAGAAACTTGTTTCTGTGACACCTACACCAATTAGTGAGGAAGCTAATGATAATGATCATGAAACTTCAGAACAAGATACTACTGAACCTCGTAGATCAACCAGAGTGAGATCCGCACCAGAGTGGTACGGTAATCCTGTTCTGGAAGTCATGCTACTAGATCATGATGAACCTACGAACTATGAAGAAGCGATGGTGAGCCCAGATTCCGCAAAATGGCTTGAGGCCATGAAATCTGAGATGGGATCCATGTATGAGAACAAAGTATGGACTTTGGTTGACTTGCCCAATGATCGGCAAGCAATTGAGAATAAATGGATATTCAAGAAGACTGACGCTGACGGTAATATTACTGTCTACAAAGCTCGACTTGTCGCAAAAGGTTTTCGGCAAGTTCAAGGGATTGACTACGATGAGACCTTCTCACCCGTAGCGATGCTTAAGTCTGTCCGAATCATGTTAGCAATTGCCGCATTTTATGATTATGAAATTTGGCATATGGATGTCAAAACTGCATTCCCGAATGGATTTCTGGAAGAAGAGTTGTATATGATGCAACCAGAAGGTTTTGTCGATCCAAAGGGAGCTAACAAAGTGTGCAATCTCTAGTGATCCATTTACGGACTGGTGCAAGCCTCTCGGAGTTGGAATAAACGCTTTGATAGTGTGATCAAAGCATTTGGTTTTATACAGACTTTTGGAGAAGCCTGTATTTACAAGAAAGTGAGTGGGAGCTCTGTAGCATTTCTGATATTATATGTGGATGACATATTACTAATTGGAAATGATATAGAATTTCTGGATAGCATAAAGGGATACTTGAATAAGAGTTTTTCAATGAAAGACCTCGGTGAAGCTGCTTACATATTAGGCATTAAGATCTATAGAGATAGATCAAGACGCTTAATTGGACTTTCACAAAGCACATACCTTGACAAAGTTTTGAAAAGGTTCAAAATGGATCAAGCAAAGAAAGGGTTCTTGCCTGTGTTACAAGGTGTGAAGTTGAGTAAGACTCAATGCCCGACCACTGCAGAAGATAGATAGAAAATGAAAGATGTTCCCTATGCTTCAGCCATAGGCTCTATCATGTATGCAATGCTGTGTACCAGACCTAATGTGTGCCTTGCTATAAGTCTAGCAGGGAGGTACCAAAGTAATCCAGGAGTGGATCACTGGACAGCGGTCAAGAACATCCTGAAATACCTAAAAAGGACTAAGGATATGTTTCTCATTTATGGAGGTGACAAAGAGCTCATCGTAAATGGTTACGTTGATGCGAGCTTTGACACTGATCCGGACGATTCTAAATCGCAAACCGGATACGTGTTTACATTAAACGGTGGAGCTGTCAGTTGGTGCAGTTCTAAACAAAGCGTCGTGGCGGGATCTACGTGTGAAGTGGAATACATAGCTGCTTCGGAAGCAGCAAATGAAGGAGTCTGGATGAAGGAGTTCATATCCGATCTAGGTGTCATACCTAGTGCATCGGGTCCAATGAAAATCTTTTGTGACAGTACTGGTGCAATTGCCTTGGCAAAGGAATCCAGATTTCACAAAACAACCAAGCACATCAAGAGACGCTTCAATTCCATACGGGATCTAGTCCAGGTGGGAGACATAGAGATTTGCAAGATACATACGGATCTGAATGTAGCAGACCCGTTGACTAAGCCTCTTCCACGAGAAAAACATGATCAGCACCAAGGCTCCATGGGTGTTAGAATCATTACTGTGTAATCTAGATTATTGACTCTAGTGCAAGTGGGAGACTGAAGGAAATATGCCCTAGAGGCAATAATAAAGTTATTATTTATTTCCTTATATCATGATAAATGTTTATTATTCATGCTAGAATTGTATTAACTGGAAACATAATACATGTGTGAATACATAGACAAACAGAGTGTCACTAGTATGCCTCTACTTGACTAGCTCGTTAATCAAAGATGGTTATGTTTCCTAACCATGGACAAAGAGTTGTTATTTGATTAACGGGATCACATCATTAGGTGAATGATCTGATTGACATGACCCATTCCATTAGCTTAGCACCCGATCGTTTAGTATGTTGCTATTGCTTTCTTCATGACTTATACATGTTCCTATGACTATGAGATTATGCAATTCCCGTTTGCCGGAGGAACACTTTGTGTGCTACCAAACGTCACAACGTAACTGGGTGATTATAAAGGTGCTCTACAGGTGTCTCCAAAGGTACATGTTGGGTTGGCGTATTTTGAGATTATGATTTGTCACTCCGATTGTCGGAGAGGTATCTCTGGGCCCTCTCGGTAATGCACATCACATAAGCCTTGCAAGCATTGCAACTAATGAGTTAGTTGTGAGATGATGTATTACGGAACGAGTAAAGAGACTTGCCGGTAACGAGATTGAACTAGGTATTGAGATACCGACGATCAAATCTCAGGCAAGTAACATACCGATGACAAAGGGAACAACGTATGTTGTTATGCGGTCTGACCGATAAAAGATCTTTGTAGAATATGTAGGAGCCAATATGAGCATCCAGGTTCCGCTATTGGTTATTGACCGGAGACGTGTCTCGGTCATGTCTACATTGTTCTCGAACCCGTAGGGTCCGCACGCTTAAGGTTTCGATGACAGTTATATTATGAGTTTATGCATTTTGATGTACCGAAGTTTGTTCGGAGTCCCGGATGTGATCACGGACATGATGAGGAGTCTCGAAATGGTCGAGACATAAAGATTGATATATTGGAAGCCTATATTTGGATATCGAAAGTGTTCCGGGTGAAATCGGGATTTTACCGGAGTACCGGGAGGTTACCGGAACCCCCCGGGAGGTATATGGGCCTTAGTGGGCTTTAGTGGAAGAGAGGAGAGGTGGCCAGGGCTGGGCCGCGCGCCCCTCCCCCCCCCTAGTCCGAATAGGACAAGGAGAGGGGGCCGGCGCCCCCCCCCTTCCTTCTCTCTCTCCTCCTTCCCCCTCCCGAATCCTATTCCAACTAGGAAAGGGGGGGAATCCTACTCCCGGTGGGAGTAGGACTCCTCCTGGCGTGCCCTCCTCCTGGCCGGCCGCACCCCCCCCCCCTTGATCCTTTATATACGGAGGCAGGGGGCACCCCTAGACACACAAGTTGATCCACGTGATCATATTCTTAGCCGTGTGCGGTGCCCCCTTCCACCATAATCCTCGATAATATTGTAGCGGTGCTTAGGCGAAGCCCTGCGACGGTAGAACATCAAGATCGTCACCACGCCGTCGTGCTGACAGAACTCTTCCCCGACACTTTGCTGGATCGGAGTCCGGGGATCGTCATCGAGCTGAACGTGTGCTAAAACTCGGAGGTGCCGTAGTTTCGGTGCTTGATCGGTCGGGCTGTGAAGACGTATGACTACATCAACCGCGTTGTGCTAACGCTTCCACTATCGGTCTACAAGGGTACGTAGATCACACTCTCCCCTCTCGTTGCTATGCATCACCATGATCTTGCGTGTACGTAGGAATTTTTTTGAAATTACCACGTTTCCCAACAATATGCTCCAAAGCCCTCAACCACTTTCTCATATCCACATCTGTCCCAAACCAAATGTCAAACTCGGCCCCATCGATTATATCCATCCGGCGCCACCAAGTTCACTTGGTATAGTGTAACGCCCTCGATGCGGCTATATCTCCCACGTGTCGAAGCACGACTTAGAGGCATAACCGCATTGAAAGCAATGTCACAAGTGAGGTAATCTTCACACAACCCAAGTAATACAATAGGGGAAAAAGATACATAGTTGGCTTACAATCGCCACTTCACACAATTACATGAATAAAGCATTACATCATCCAGATACAATCAAGGTCCGACTACGGAACCAAAATAAAAGAAGGACCCCAAATGCGACACGATCCCCGATCGACCCCAACTGGGCTCCACTACTAATCAACTAGAACGAAACAACACAAAGGACAAGATCTTCATCGAGCTCCTCCTGAGCTTGGTTGCGTCATCTGCATGGACTCATCGGCACCTGCAAGCTGGTTTTGGAAGTATCTGTGAGTCACGGGGACTCAGCAATCTCACACCCTCGCGATCAAGACTATTTAAGCTTATGGGTAACGTAAAAGGTATGAGGTGGAGCTGCAGCAAGCGACTAGCATATATGGTGGCTAACATACGCAAATGAGAGCGAGAAGAGAAGGCAAAGCACGGTCGAGAAAGTATGATCAAGAAGTGATCCTAAAACAACCTACGTCAAGCATAACTCCAACACCGTGTTCACTTCCCGGACTCCGCCGGAAAGAGACCATCATGGTTACACACGCGGTTGATGCATTTTAATTAAGGTCAACTTCAGGTTTTCTACAACCAGACATTAACAAATTCCCATCTGCCCATAACCGCGGGCACGGCTTTCGAAAGTTCAAATCCCTGCAGGTGTCTCCCAACTTAGCCCATCACAAGCTCTCACGGTCAACGAAGGATATTCCTTCTAGCGGGAAGACCCGATCAGACTCGGAATCCCGGTTACAAGACATTTCGACAAGGTAAAACTAAACCAGCAACACCGCCCGAATGTGCTGACAAATCCCAATAGGAGCTGCACATATCTCTTTCTCAGGGCACACCGGATTGTCTAAACTTCCGGTAGGCCAGCCCAGAGTTGCCCCTGGTGGCCACCGGCGGCTGACAAGTTGGACCAACACTCAGAGGAGCACTGGCCCGGGGGTTTAAAATAATGATGACCCTTGGGCGCGCGACCCCTAAGGGAAAAGAAAAGGCTAGGTGGCGAATGGTAAAACCAATGTTGGGCATTGCTGGAAGAGTTTTATTCAGGGCAAACTGTCAAGGGGTTCCCATTATTACCCAACCACGTAAGGAACGCAAAATCCGGGAACGTAACACCGATATGACGGAAACTAGGGCGGCGAGAGTGGAACAAAACACCAAGCATAAGGCCGAGCCTTCCACCCTTTACCAAGTATATAGATGCGTTAGTTAAATAATATATATTGTGATATCCCAACAAGTAAACATGTTCCAACAAGGAACAACATCTCCCTGTTCCAACAAGGAACAAACTTCAATCTTCACCTGCAACTAACAACGCTATAAGAGGGGCTGAGCAAAGCGGTAACATAGCCAAACAAGGGTTTGCTAGGACAAGGTGGGTTAGAGGCTTGGTTCAACAATATGGGAGGCATGATAAGCAAGTGGTAGGTATCGCAGCATAGGCATAGTAAAAGAGCGAGCAACTAGCAAGCAAAGATAGAAGTGATTTCGAGGGTATGGTCATCTTGCCTGAAATCCTGCAAGGAAGAAGAACGGGTCCATGAAGAAGAACGGGTCCTCACAAACGCGACGTTACCGGAACCAACCCGAAGAAGCAAACACCGGAAAGAAGCACACAACATAGTAAACAACCAACACATGAACATGATATGATATGCGGGATGCGGTATGCGATGCATATGCATGATTTGCAAAGGAAAGATGGAACCTGGCCTCAACATGGAAATCCAAGAGTGCCAATGGAAAGAGGAGATGATTTCGGTTGAAATCGATATAAAGAACGCCGGAATCGGATGCACGGTTTGGAAATGGCAAGCAAAACAAATATGGTGTCGGTCTGCGATAAACAACAAGTAGCCATCTAAATGCAACAAGTTAAATATGCTACAGCACTCAAACATGGCAACAAAATACATGGCAGGGATCCTCTCAAGATGCTTAACAAAATATGAACACTGAGCTACGGCTAATTCATCCACTAACAGGTTCAAACAAGCATGGCAAAAGTGCAATTGGTAAACAGGTTTCAGACTTAGTGAAATTAACACAAGCCTGGAATTTCAGATCAGGTAGCACACTTTGGAGCAAGAAAACTATATTCTACAGGAACTTAACATGGCAAAGCAAGGCATGGCATGGAGCTACTCAAAGAGCTTAACAAAAGTCCCTTAGTGACCTTGAGCCAAAAGGGATCAGAAAATACAATTGCAAGCATGTGAAGATGGCACAAACATAATCAGACTCTCAAACTTAGTGAAAAACTGGAGCATGCAAATCAGATATCAAGTAGGCATGTTTACGAGCTCGATGCACTCACTATAGAGCAAGGCATGACAATCTAAGCATACACCCATCAAGAATACACATTATACAAGCTAGACATGGCAAGAACAATAACATAGCATGCACGGATCAACTACAACATCCTCGGCAAAATCGCTAACAAGTAGACAATCTGCCCAGATTCACGAAATAGCAAAAGTAGAGCTCGATTGACTCAAGCTAGGGTGCTCCAAAATTGCAAACAAAGACATGGATGGATAGAGCACTATAATATTAACAAATCATCCTTACTGATCATCCTCAAAAGAGGCACGGATCACTAGGAAACAACATGAACATATGGCATATTGATAAAAACAGATCAAGGACTTGGTGGAATTGCTAAGTCTCTGAAATCAGCATTAACGAATGCACCACTTTGCAAGCTTGTGCTATTCACCACACACATCACAAAAATACATGGATAACACCTCTGGAAAGATGGCAAAGCATATAACAAAATACATGTAGAGCTCAGGGGCATATCATGCACACGTTAATCATGGCAAAAAATGACAAATAGCTTTTGATGCAGCAGATCTGACAATTAACTCAAATAGCTCTCTTCCAACAGCATTTCGGGCGTCAAGATGAACTCAAATGAAAATGATGCAATGAGATGAAATGATGTACTCTCTGAGACGAATGATATGCTATACGCGCAAAACGGAGCTACGGGTGATGAGTTATGGCATGATGAACATGGGCATTTGAAACATGGAAATCTCGGGGACTTAGTGAAATTTTAACCTCGCAAAAGTCAACCCGGGACGAGGAGAAGCGGGACGGGGTGGATCCAGTTCGGGATGGCGCCGTTTGGTTCATCTCCCGGTGGATCTTATCCACCGGGGCAGATCTGGCCGGGATGAGCTCCGGCGAACCTCCGGTGAGGTGCGAAAGCCGAGGCGAGGCGTGAACGGCGAGGCGAGGCGGTGCGGCGAGGCAGCTGCGCGGCGCCGCGCTCCGGGGAGGCAGGCAGGGAGGCGCGCCTGCGAGGCAGGCGGGGAGGCGCGGGCTCTCGGGGAAGGCCGGCGAGGCACATGGCGGCGGAGCTTGAGGTGTTCGTCGGAGGCGAAGAACGAGGCGGCGGCGGAGGTGACTTTCGGCGGCCGGCGGCCGGCGCGCGGCGCCCCGGGCGCCGGCGGCGCGGGAGCACAGGCGGCGGGGACGAGCTTGCGCGGTTCCGGCGAAGGGTCACCGGAGATGGTGACCGGCGGCGAGGACCTCCGGCGGCGGCGGGACCCGGATCGGGCGGCGGCGGATGAGGGCAAGGGCGGCGAGCACCTCGGCCCGGATCGGCCCACGGCGGGCCGCGGATGGGCTCCGGCTGGCCCGGCAGAGTGGGAAGGAGAGAGAGGGTGAGGTGGCAGCGCGTGAGTGGATGAGGGCGGTGGCAGTGGTAACGTGGCACGCTGGTATTGGTCGGAGTGAGGTGGCCGGCTGGGGTGGACGCGTCCGGCGCGGGGTCGGACATGTCCGGCGCGGCGCGGAGGGAAAATTAGGGTTTCGTCTGCGCGAGAATTTCGGAAGGAGACACATATTTATAGGTAGAGGGAGCTAGGAGAGTGCAAATGAGGTGCGGTTTTCGGCCACGCGATCGTGATCGAACGACCGAGATGATGGAGGATGTTTAGGTGGGTTTTGGGCCACTTTGGAGGGGTGTTGGGCTGCAACACACACGAGGCCTTTTCGGTCCCTCGGTTAACCGTTGGAGTATCAAACGAAGTCCAAATGGTACGAAACTTGACAGGCGGTCTACCGGTAGTAAATCAAGGCCGCTTGGCAAGTCTCGGTCCAATCCGGAAATGTTTAATCCCCACACACGAGAAGAAGGTAGAAATGACCACCGGAGGAGAACGGAGCGCCGGAAAGCAAAACGGACAACGGGGAAAATGCTCGGATGCATGAGACGAACATGTATGCTAATGAAATGCACATGATGACATGATATGCAACGCATGACACGCAAGCAATAACAAGGCAACAACAGCGAATAACTGGACGATACCTGGCACATCGGTCTCGGGGCGTTACATATAGCCACCGCTAGAAACCCTAATCAATTCGGTCTCACCAATGGGATCTCTGTCTCACCGAGATGGGCTTGCAAAATCTTTGTTGCCTGTTGCAATTATTTTGCTCCCACCGAGATAACCAATCGGTCCCATCGAGTTTGCCTGACCAAATCTCTGTTTTGCTTATTACCAAAATCGGTCTCACCGAGTTTCTGTAATCGGTCAAACCGAGATGAAGTTTTACCCTAACCCTAGCACATCGGTCCCACCAAGTTGATCATATCGGTCCCACCGAAATGCCTAACGGTCACATTATGAACTGAATCAGTCTGACCGAGTTTTCTGATTCGGTCCCACCGAGTTTGGTAAATTGTGTGTGACGGTTAGATTTTGTGTAGAGGCTATATATATATATACCCCTCCACCCTTCATTATAGAAGAGAGCCATCAGAATGTGCCTACACTTCAGCATTCATTTTCTGAGAGAGAACCACCTACTCATGTGTTGTGACCAAGATATTCCATTCCAAGCATTTGAATCTTGATCTCTAGCCTTCCCCAAGTTGCTTTCCACTCAAATCATCTTTCCACCAAATCCAAATCTGTGAGAGAGAGTTGAGTGTTGGGGAGACTATCATTTGAAGCACAAGAGCAAGGAGTTCATCATCAACACACCGTCTATTACCTTTTGGAGAGTGGTGTCTCCCAGATTGGTTAGGCGTCACTTGGGATCCTCCGTCAAGATTGTGGAGTTGAACCAAGGAGTTTGTATGGGCAAGGAGATCGCCTACTTCGTGAAGATCTACCCTAGTGAGGCAAGTCCTTCGTGGGCGATGGCCATGGTGGGATAGACAAGGTTGCTTCTTCGTGGACCCTTCGTGGGTGGAGCCCTCCGTGGACTCGCTCACTTGTTACCCTCATGGGTTGAAGTCTCCATCAACGTGGATGTACGATAGCACCACCTATCAGAACCACGCCAAAAATCTCCGAGTCTCCAATTGCGTTTGCACATTCCAATCCCATCCCTTTACTTTCTTGAAAGTTGCATGCTTTTACTTTCTGCTGCTCATACACTCTTGCCATGCCTGCTTGAATGTATTATGAATGGTTAAACTTATTATAAAACTCCACCTTAACTTAAAGAAATTAAAAACTGCCACTTTTCTTTACTAAGAGTCTATTCACCCTCCTCTAGACACCTCTTCTCGATCCTTTCACCTTTCCAAAGCAGTTCATTGATGATTACCTCTCAAACCACCTGTATGGTCAGGAGGCGAGGAAGGTATTCATACAACACCCACAGTTCAATATTGAAGTGTTCCTAAAGAGGACGAAAGATGGATGGTCAATCATCCACAGGCATTGGCCTAAAGTTGCAAAGACCTTCAACATCAATGAAGGCTCAATATTCGCCTTCTACTTCAGTGGTTTTCAGATGAGATACATATGTCTATGTACCGTCTATGATGATAATTTTGAAAGGTTATAGATGTTGCATGTGAAACTTGGTGCTGATGCAGTTGTGTAATGGGGTAGCTGAGTGCTGAAGCTATATGATGTTGTACTCTGATGTATTTCAATTATGAAAATGAAATATATTGTGTGCTTAATATGAAATGTCAATTAGATTAATAAATGGATTATTAGTAATAGGATAATTAGCAACTAATTGGGTTTTCTATTGCAAACTGTTATTGAGAAAACACCGTGGGCGATGGCCTCAAACAACGCATGCAGTTTCTAGGAATAAACCGTGTTGGATTAATGAACAATCACACATGGCATCCTCTTGAAAACTGTTTGCATTAGGCCACCTGGCGCAAGCGTTTACCACATAAAAATTGTGTGTGATGCATTCAGTAATGCAAACAATAAAATTTTTAATACCGTGTGGAATGGAAATGCTATCACAAATGATTTAACGGGGAAAATTGTGTGTGATGTGCCTGCGAACAGAAGCGTTTTCCTTGGAGCGACCGTGTGTGATCTATATACGAACGGAAACGTTTAGCGGGGACTGACTGTGTGGATGTACTTATGATCGGAAATGATTTCGCCTGTATAATTGTATTTTTTAGCACTATGATAACCCACAAGTATAGGGGATCGCAACAATTTTCGAGGGTAGAGTATTCAACCCAAATTTATTGATTCGACACAAGGGAGCCAAAGAATATTCTCAAGTATTAACAGTTGAGTTGTCAATTCAACCGCACCTGAAAGACTTAATATCTGCAGCAAAGTATTTAGTAGCAAAGTAATATGGAAGTAACGGTAACAGTGGCAAAAGTAATAGTATTGATTCTGTAGTGATTGTAACAGTGGTAATGGAAAAGTAACTAAGCAAAGATCAATATGTGAAAAGCTCGTAGGCAATGGATCAGTGATGGATAATTATGTCGGATGCGATTCCTCATGTAACAGTTATAACATAGGGTGACACAGAACTAGCTCCAGTTCATCAATATAATGTAGGCATGTATTCTGAATATAGTCATACGTACTTATGGAAAATAACTTGCATGACATCTTTTTTCCTACCCTCCCGTGGCAGCGGGGTCCTATTGGAAACTAAGGGATATTAAGGCCTCCTTTTAATAGAGTACCGGACCAAAGCATTAACACTTGGTGAATACATGAACTCCTCAAACTATAGTCATCACCGGGAGTGGTCTCGATTATTGTCACTTCGGGGTTACCGGATCATAACTCATAGTAGGTGACTATTGACTTGCAAAATAGGATCAAGAACTCACATATATTCATGAAAACATAATGGGTTCAGATCTGAAATCATGGCACTCGGGCCCTAGTGACAAGCATTAAGCGTAGCAAAGTCATAGCAACATCAATCTCAGAACATAATGGATACTAGGGATCAAACCCTAACAAAACTAACTCGATTACATGATAAATCTCATCCAACCCATCACCGTCCAGCAAGCCTACGATGCAATTACTCACGCACGGTGGTGAGCGTCATGAAATTGGTGATGGAGGATGGTTGATGATGACGACGGCGACGAATTCCCCTCTCCAGAGCCCCGAACGGACTCCAGATCAGCCCTCCTGAGAGAGATTAGGGCTTGGTGGTGGCTCCGTATCATAAAACGCAATGAATCCTTCTCTCTTAGTTTTTTTCTCCCTGAACGTGAATATATAGAGTTGGAGTTGAGGTCGGTGGAGCATCAAGGGGCCCACGAGACAGGGGGGCGCGCCTCCACCCTCGTGGATAGGGTGTTGACCCCCTGACGTTGATTCTTTCGCCAGTATTTTTTATATATTCCAAAAATATTCTCCGTGAAGTTTCAGGTCATTCCGAGAACTTTTATTTCTGCACAAAAATAACACCATGGCAATTCTGCTGAAAACAGCGTCAGTCCGGGTTAGTTCCATTCAAATCATGCAAGTTAGAGTCCAAAACAAGGTCAAAAGTGTTTGGAAAAGTAGATACGATGGAGACGTATCAACTCCCCCAAGCTTAAACCTTTGCTTGTCCTCAAGCAATTCAGTTGACAAACTGAAAGTGATAAAGGAAAACTTTTACAAACTCTGTTTGATCTTGTTGTTGTAAATATGTAGAGCCGGCATTCAAGTTTTCAGCAAAGATTATGAACTAAACATATTCACAATAACACTTAGGTCTCATGTTTACTCATATCAATGGCATAATCAACTAGCGAGAAATAATAGTAAATCTGAGATGACAACACTTTCTCAAAACAATCATAATATGGTATAACAAGATGGTATCTCGCTAGCCCTTTCTGAGACCGCAAAACATAAATGCAGAGCACCTATGAAGTTCAAGGACTGACTAAACATTGTAATTCATGGTAAAAGAGATCCAATCACAGTCATACTCAATGTAAACTAATAGTAATTCATACAAATGACAGCGGTGCTCTCCAACTGGTGCTTTTTAATAAGAGGATGATGACTCAACATAAAAGTAAATAGATAGGCCCTTCTCAGAGGGAAGCAGGGATTTGTAGAGGTGCCAAAGCTCGATTTTGAAATAGATATAAATAATATTTTGAGTGGTATACTTTCATTGTCAACATAACAACCGAGATATCTCGATATCTTCCATGCTACACACATTATAGGTGGTTCCCAAACAGAATGGTAAAGTTTATACTCCCCCTACCACCAACAAACATCAATCCATGGCTTATCCAAAACAACGGGTGCCTCCAACTAACAACAATCCTGGGGGAGTTCTGTTTGCAATTATTTTAATTTAAGCATGGGACTGGGCATCCCGGTTACCAGCCATTTTCTTGTGAATGAGGAGCGGAGTCCACTCCTCTTGAGAATAACCCACCTAGCATGGAAGATATAGACAACACTAGTTGATACATGAGCTATTCGAGCATACAAAACAGAATTTCATTTGAAGGTTTAGAGTTTGGCACATACAAATTTACTTGGAACGGCAGGTAGGTACCGCATATAGGAAGGTATGGTGGACTCATATGGAATAACTTTTGGGGTTAATGGAGGGGATATTATATCTGGGCTTCTTATTCTCTTCACTTTGCTTATCCTTCGAGCTTCGGCTCGAAGAGCCCCTCAGCAATCTCTTCATCATTTCCTCTGAATTTTTTTAAAAAATTTTAGTGACCCAAAATAAAAGTGAATCAAACTCAACAAGATTGATAGCAACTACTCCTACAAGTGCCTAGAGGCCATATCATGCATTGAAACTAATTTTGACCACATAAATTTGACATGCAAGCTCAAGAACAGGGTCACCTAAGCAGCAAAAATTTGCAATAAATAAAGCACTAGAACAAAAAATAATTGGACCATTGGAGGAGTCACATACCAAAGAACAATCCCCCAAAGCAGTTTTGTGAATGGAGCTTTGGGCAAGGAGATCGAAAATGGCAGCAAGATGAGCTAGAACTCAGGTTTGAGCTGGTGGAGGATTTTTTTTTCTGGACGAAGACGAAGTGTGTGGGTGCAAGAATAAGTGGAGGGGACCCACATGGGGTCCACGAGGCAGGGGGCGCGCCCTGGACCCTCGTGGCCAGGTGGTGAGGCCCCCTGGTGTGTTCTCAGTGCCAATAATTCTTAAATATTCTAGAAAAAAATCATATAAAATTTTCAAGACATTTGGAGAACTTTTATTTTCGGGGTATTTTTTATTGCAAGGATAATTCAGAAAACAGACAGAAAATACTATTTTTACTTTATTTAATCTAAATAACAGAAAGTAAAAGGAGGGTACAGAGAGTTGTGCTTTCTAACTTCATCCATCTCATGCTCATCAAAAGGAATCCACTAACAAGGTTGATCAAGTCCTGTTAACAAACTCTTTTCGAATAACATGAAACCGGAGAATTTTCGAATAACACTAGGTTACCTCAACGGGGATATGCATGTCCCCAACAATAAGAATATCATATTTCTTCTTGACAGTAGGAAGAGGGAATTCAAAACCTCCAATAGTAATCGTTGAAATTTTTCCAATAGAATTGATACTATGGACTTGAGGTTGTTTCCTCGGAAAGTGTACCATATGCTCATTACCATTAACATGAAAAGTGACATTTCCTTTGTTGCAATCAATAACAGCCCCTGCAGTATTCAAAAAGGGTCTACCAAGAATAATAGACATACTATCGTCCTTGGGAATATCAAGAATAACAAAGTCTGTTAAAATAGTAACGTTTGCAACCACAACAGGCACATCCTCACAAATACCGACAGGTATAGTAGTTGATTTATCAGCCATTTGCAAAGATATTTCAGTAGGTGTCAACTTATTCAAATCAAGTCTACGATATAAAGAGAGAGGCATAACACTAACACTGGCTCCAAGATCACATAAAGCAGTTTTAACATAGTTTCTTTTAATGGAGCATGGTATAGTTGGTACTCCTGGATCTCCAAGTTTCTTTGGTATTCCACCTTTAAAAGTATAATTAGCAAGCATGGTGGAAATTTCAGCTTCTGGTATCTTTCTTTTATTTGTAACAATATCTTTCATGTACTTAGCATAAGGATTCATTTTAAGCATATCAGTCAAACGCATATGCAAAAAGATAGGTCTAATCATTTCAGCAAAGCGCTCAAAATCCTCATCATCTTTTTTTGGATGGTTTAGGAGGAAAAGGCATGGGTTTCTGAACCCATGGTTCTCTTTCTTTACCGTGTTTCCTAGCAACGAAGTCTCTCTTATCATAACGTTGATTCTTTGATTGTGGGTTATCAAGATCAACAACAGGTTCAATTTCTACATCATTGTTATTGCTAGGTTGAGCATCAACATGAACACCATCATTAACATTATCACTAGGTTCATGTTCATTACCAGATTGTGTTTCAGCATCAGAAATAGAAAAATCATTCGGATTCTCAGGTGTGTCAACAACGGGTTCACTAGAAGCATGCAAAGTTCTATCATTTTTCTTTTTCTTCTTCTTAGAAGAACTAGGTGCATCAACATTAGTTCTCTGAGAATCTTGCTCAATTCTCTTAGGTTGGCCCTCAGGATACAAAGGTTCCTGAGTCATTTTACCCCCTCTAGTCACAACTCTAATAGCATTATCATTTTTCTTATTATTTAATTCATTAAGCAAATCATTCTGAGCTTTAAGTACTTGTTCTACTTGAGTGGTAACCATAGAAGCATGTTTACTAATGAGTTTAAGTTCACCTTTAACTCTAGACATATAATCACTTAAGTGTTCAATCATACATGCATTATGTTTCAATTGTCTACTAACATAGGCATTGAAGTTTTCTTGTTTACTAATAAAATCATCAAACTCATCTAAGCATTGGCTAGTAGACTTATAACGAGGAATATCACCTTCATCAAATCTATAGAGAGAATTTACCTTTACTGCCTGTGTCGGATTGTCAAGACCATGTATTTCTTCAATAGGTGGTAAATTCTTAACATCTTCAGCTTTAATACCTTTTTCTTTCATAGATTTCTTTGACTCTTGCATATCTTCAGGACTGAGAAATGGAATGTCCCTTTTGTTCGGAGTTGGCTTAGGAGTTGGTTCAGGAAGTGTCCAATCATTTTCATTACTCAACATATTATTCAATAGCAATTAAGCTTGATCAACAGTTCTTTCCCTGAAAACACAACCAGCACAACAATCTAGGTGGTCTTTGGAAGCATCGGTTAGTCCATTATAAAAGATATCAAGTATTTCATTTTTCTTGAGAGGATGATCAGGCAAAGCATTAAGTAATCGGAGAAGCCTCCCCCAAGCTTGTGGGATACTCTCTTCTTCAATTTGCACAAAATTATATATTTCCCTTAAGGCAGCTTGTTTCTTATGAGCAGGGAAATATTTAACAGAGAAGTAATAAATCATATCCTGGGGACTACGCACACAACCAGGACCAAGAGAATTAAACCATGTTTTAGCATCACTCTTTAATGAGAACGGAAACAACTTAAGGATAAAGTAATAGCGAGTTTTCTCATTATTAGTGAACAGGGTGGCTATATCAATTAATTTAGTAAGATGTGCCACAACAGTTTCAGATTCATAGCCATAAAAAGGATTAGATTCAACCAAAGTAATTAACTCAGGATCGACAGAGAAATCATAATCCTTATCGGTGATACAGATAGGTGAAGTAGCAAAAGCAAGGTCATGTTTCATTCTAGCATTCAAGGATTTTTCCTTCAGCTTAGCTAACAGTTTCTTAAGATCATATCTATCATTGCAAGCTAAAAAGTCTCTAGCAGTTTCTGTTGGGGAACGTAGCATAAATTCAAAATTTTCCTACGTGTCACCAAGATCAATCTATGGAGTCATCTAGCAACGAGGGAGGATTGGATCTACATACCCTTGTAGATCGCGCGCGGAAGCGTTCAAGTGAACGGGGTTGATGGAGTCGTACTCGTCGTGATTCAAATCACCGATGATCCTAGCGCCGAACGGACGGCACCTCCGCGTTCAACACACGTACGAAACGGAGACGTCTCCCATGCCTTGATCCAGCAAGGAGGAGGGAGAGGTTGATGGAGATCCAGCAGCACGACGGCGTGGTGGAAGTAGCGGGATTCCAACAGGGCTTCGCAAAGCGCTGCGGGAGGAGGTAGATGTGTCACGGGAGGGAGAGGGAGGCGCCAGGCCTTAGATTCGTTTGCTCCTCCTTTTTCCCCACTATATATAGGGCCAAGGGAGAGGGGGAGGCGCAGCCCTTGCCCCTTCCTCCAAGGAAGGGTGCGGCCAAGGGTGGGGAGGAGTCCATCCTCCCCAAGGCACCTCGGAGGTGCCTTCCCCCTTTAGGACTCTCCCCTTTTTTCTCTCTCTCTTGGCGCATGGGCCTCTTGGGGCTGGTGCCCTTGGCCCATATAGGCCAAGGCACACCCCCTACAGCCCATGTGGCCCCCCGGGGCAGGTGGCCCCACCCGGTGGACCCCCGGGACCCTTCCGGTGGTCCCGGTACAATACCGGTGACCCCGAAACTTGTCCCGATGGCCGAAATAGCACTTCCTATATATAATTCTTTACCTCCGGACCATTCCGGAACTCCTCGTGACGTCCGGGATCTCATCCGGGACTCCGAACAACTTTCGGGTTACCGCATACTAATATCTCTATAACCCTAGCGTCACCGAACCTTAAGTGTGTAGACCCTACGGGTTCGGGAGACATGCAGACATGACCGAGACGTTCTCCGGTCAATAACCAACAGCGGGATCTAGATACCCATGATGGCTCCCACATGTTCCACGATGATCTCATCGGATGAACCACGATGTCAAGGACTTAATCAATCCCGTATACAATTCCCTTTGTCTAGCGGTATGTTACTTGCCCGAGATTCGATCGTCGGTATCCCGATACCTTGTTCAATCTCGTTACCGGTAAGTCTCTTTACTCGTTCCGTAACACATCATCCCGTGATCAACTCCTTGGTCACATTGCGCATATGATGATGTCCTACCGAGTGGGCCCAGAGATACCTCTCCGCTTACACGGAGTGACAAATCCCAGTCTCGATTCGTGCCAACCCAACAGACACTTTCGGAGATACCTGTAATGCACCTTTATAGTCACCCAGTTACGTTGTGACGTTTGATACACCCAAAGCACTCCTACGGTATCCGGGAGTTGCACAATCTCATGGTCTAAGGAAATGATACTTGACATTAGAAAAGCTTTAGCATACGAACTACACGATCTTTGTGCTAGGCTTAGGATTGGGTCTTGTCCATCACATCATTCTCCTAATGATGTGATCCCGTTATCAACGACATCCAAATGTCCATGGTTAGGAAACCATAACCATCTATTGATCAACGAGCTAGTCAACTAGAGGCTCACTAGGGACATGGTGTTGTCTATGTATCCACACATGTATCTGAGTTTCCTATCAATACAATTATAGCATGGATAATAAACGATTATCATGAACAAGGAAATATAATAATAACTAATTTATTATTGCCTCTAGGGCATATTTCCAACAGTTTCTTCATCCATAACATAACCCTCAGGCACAACAGGCAATTCATATCTAGGGGGAGAATCTTCATCATCACTTTCGTCAATATTATCAGTTTCAATAAATTCATTCTCTCTAACCCTAGCAAGTTGTTCATCAAGAAATTCACCTAATGGCACAGTATTATCAATCATAGAAGTAGTTTCATCATAATCGTCATGCAAAGCAGAAGTGGCATCATCAATAACATGCGACATACAGAATAAATAGCAGGTGTAGGTGTCGCAAGTTTACTCAAAATAGAAAGTGAATCAAGTGTAGAGCTAGATGGCAGTTCCTTACCTCCCCTTGTAATTGGCGGCGGCAGCGGGGCGGGAGGCGGGAGGTGAATCTGGCAGAAGTGGGTTTGGGACAACCGAAAGTTGGGGATCTGAAAAATCGGGTGAAATTCCGCACATACGAAGGAATTGGGCTTGCGGATGCGGGATCCCACAATTTTTTTCCGGGACGGCCCGATTTGGAGTATCTGTTCGGGCCGGGGATACAGGATGGATCCACAAACCCTAACCCTAACCCTAACCGCTCTCTCCGGAGGCTCGGCGTGGAATTGGAGCTATAAGGCAACATGTTTTATATTGTAAAAAAGAAAAGAGAGCACATTTCACAAAATCCAGCGTGCCTGATCGTAATGACGTGGTGGAGCCCAATCCGCCCGACGCGGGAAGTGGAACTGACCCAGCGACCCGCCAGCCTGACTCAAAAAAAAACAATCTGTGTTCGGGTCGGATCGAAAACCCTAAACCCAGATCAACCGAGACCGTCTTCTCGGTCGCAATCCAGCAATCGAAGCTCTGCTCCCTGCTCCCGTGAAATCTCAATCTTTCGCCTTCGAGCTCCTGCTGCTCCCGCCAAATCACGCTCCCACTCCCGCTAAATCGAGCTCATGAACATGGTCATGTAAGGTTGGTCCGGGACGCTTCATCCAACAATACCGCCGAATCAAAATAAGACATTGGTGGTAAGCAGTATGACTATGATTGCCCACAACTCTTTGTGTTCTACTCGTGCATATCATCTACGCATAGACCTAGCTTGGATGCCACTGTTGGGAAAATAGCATGTAATTTCAAAAAAAATCCTACGCTCACGCAAGATCTATCTAGGAGATGCATAGAAATGAGAGGGGGAGAGTGTGTCCATGTACCCTCATAGACCGAAAGTGGAAGCGTTTGACAACACGGTTGATGTAGTCAAAATTCTTCTCGTTCCGACCGATCAAGCACCGAACGTACGGCACCTCCGAATGCTGCACATGTTCAATTCAATGACGTCCCTTGAACTCTTGATCCAGCAAAGTGTCGAGGGAGAGTTTCGTCAGCACGACGGTGTGGTGACGATGATGGTGAAGTGATCCGTGCAGGGCTTCGCCTAAGCACTACGACAATATGACCGGAGGCGTAAACTGTGGAGGGGGGCGCCGCACACGGCTAGGAATGAATGTTGTGTGTTCTAGCGGTGCCACCCCCACATATATATAGGTGGGAGAGGGAGAGGGGCTGCAAGGGGCGCCCCAAGTAGGAGTAATCCTACTTGGGCGCCTCCTCCAAGTCGGCCTCCCCCCTTCCATATCCATCGGAGGGGGAAGGACAGAGAGAGAGGGGAGGGGAAGGAAAGGGGGAGGCCGAATCCTCCCATTTCCTTCTCCCTTCCCTTCCTTTCCTTCTCCTATTCGACCTATAGGGGGCGCACCAGCCCCTTTTGGGGCTGGTTTGTCCCTCTCTTGGCCCATTAGGCCCATATAGCTTGCCGGGGATTGTCCGGAACCCCTTCCGGTGACCCGATACGTACCCGGTACCCCCAGAACACTTCCGGTGTCCGAATACTATCTTACTATATATGAATATTTACCTCTCGACCATTTCGAGACTCCTCGTCATGTCCGTGATCTCACCCAGGACTCCGAACAACATTCGGTCACCAAATCACATAACTCATATAATACAAAATCGTCATCGAACGTTAAGCGTGCGGACCCTATGGGTTCAAGAACTATGTAGACATGACCGAGACACCTCTCTGGTCAATAACCAATAGTGGAAACTGGATGCTCATATTGGTTCCCACATATTCTACTAAGATCTTTATCGGTCGTACCGTAATGACAACATACGTTATTCCCTTTGTCATCGGTATGTTACCTGCCCGAGATTCGATCGTCGGTATCTCCATACCTAGTTCAATCTCGTTACCGGCAAGTCTATTTACTCGTTCCGTAATACATCATCCCACAACTAACTCATTAGTCGCATTGCTTGCAAGGCTTATTATGATGTGCATTACCGAGAGGGCCCAGAGATACCTCTCCAATACTTGGAGTGACAAATCCTAATCTCGATCTATGCCAACCCAACAAACACCTTCGGAGAGACCTGTAGAGCATCTTTATAATCACCCAGTTACGTTGTGACATTTGATAGCAGACAAGGTATTCCTCCGGTATCCGGGAGTTGCATAATCTCGTAGTCGAAGGAATATGTATATGACATGAAGAAAGTTATAGCAATAAAACTGAACGATCAACATGCTAAGTTAACACATGGGTCTTGTCCATCACATCATTCTCCTAATGATGTGATCTCGTTTATCAAATGACAACACATGTCTATGGTTAGGAAACTTAACCATTTTTGATTAACGATCTAGTCTAGTAGAGGCTTACTAGGGACACGGTGTTTTGTCTATGTATCCACACATGTATCAAGTTTCCGGTTAATACAATTCTAGCATGAATAATAGACATTTATCATGATATAAGGAAATATAAATAACAACTTTATTATTGCCTCTAGGGCATATTTCCTTCACCACGCACATATCAAATTATCAAAGTAGCGAACACAAATCAAACCAACATGATGAAAGTGACTAGATGAAATTCCCGTGTACCCTCAAGAACACTTCGCTTATCATAAGAGACCGTTTTGGCCTGTCCTTTGCCTCAAAAGGATTGGGCTACCTTGCTGTACTTTTGTTACCGTTACCGTTACTTGCTCGTTACAAATTATCTTGCTATCAAACTACTCGTTGCTTATAATTTCAGTGCTTGCACAGAATACCTTGCTGAAAACCACTTGTCATTTCCTTCTGCTCCTTGTTGGGTTCGACACTCTTACTTATCAAAAGGACTACGATTGATCCCATATACTTGTGGGTCATCACTACCCTCCCGTGGTAGCGGGGTCCATACGGAAATCTAAGGGATATTAAGACCTCCTTTTAATAGAGAACCGGAACAGAGCATTATCACTTAGTGAATACATGAACTTCTCATACTACGGTAATCATTGGAAAGAATCCCAATTATTGTCACCTTGGGGTATGAGGATCATAACATGTAATAGGTGCATACAACTTGTAAGATAGGATCAAGAACTCAAATATATTCATGAAAACATGGATGGTTCAGATCTGAAATCATGGCACTCGGGCCCTAGTGACAAGCATTAAGCATAGTAAAGTCATAACAACATCAATCCCAGAACATAGTGGATACTAGGGATCAAGCCCTAACAAATTGACTCGATTACATGACAAATCTCATCCAACTCCATCACCGTCCAGCAAGCCTATGAAGGAACTACTCACTCTCGGTGGCGAGCATCATGGAATTGTTGATGGAGGGTGGTTCATAATGACGATGACATCGAATCCCCCTCTTTGGAGCCCTGAACACACTCTAGATCAGCCCTCCCGATGAAGAACAGGAGGTGGCGATGGCTCCGTATCGTAAATTGTGATGAAATTTTCTCTCTGATTTTTTTCTTCACGAGACGGTACTTATAGCATTGGAATTAGTGCAACTGGAGGCTCAGGGGGTCATAAGTTCATAGGGCGCGCCCCCTAAACTTGTGGCTCCTGGGTGGCCCCCTCCGGTAGTTCTCTCCATCGATATTTTTTATATATTCTGGAAATAATCTCCATAATTTTTCAGCACAATCCGAGAACTTTTATTTCTGCACAAAAATAACACCATGACAATTCTGCTGAAAACAATGTCAGTCCGGGTTAGTTTCCTTCATATCATGCAAATTAGAGTCCAAAGCAAGAACAAAAGTGTTTGGAAAAGTAGATATGTTTGGGACGTATTAGAGTCTTCCCACGGAACAATTCATGTAAACCATCCCGCAAATGTTTTGCGGGACGCGTTTGCGGGATATGTTGCGTCGGAGGGCTCGTGGCCAGCAAATACAAATATAGGCAAATATTTTCATGTTCATCATCACAAGTGCATAAATATAGGCAAATATATATTGCGGAATAGTAAGACTATTCTGATCCTGAAATCAGAATAGCTTTTGAATCACAATCGACTCTATACAGGGCGCGTCGGAGACGTTCCCGAACTCCGGAACCCGCCGAGGAGAAAAAAGAAAAAGGCCACTGCACGCCCACTCGTTCGTCATCTCCGCCGATCCCCAACCTCCTCCTGATCTCCCCTGCAGTCACCGACGGGGCGCCGGCCCGGCTTCGGGCCACCGGCGCCGCACCACCTCCACCCGGTGCGCCGCCGTCCCGACTCCCAACCACCTCCACCCCGACACCAGTACCACCCCGTTGCCGACCCCGATTACTCCCGGCGCTGCCGCCCGCTTCTCCTTCCGGCGAGCCGCCGCCCCCGCCTCCACCCGGCGCGAGGCCGCCCCGCCTCCTTCCGACACCACCGTTCTACCTTCTACGGCCGTCGTGCCTCCCCAGGACCTCCACCCGCCGCCGCCGCAAGTCCCCATCGCCTCCGCCCGGCGCCGCCGCCACTGATCCCCATCGCCTCCGTTCATCGTCACCACGGCTCCCCAACACCACCACCCGAGCAACCGCTGCGGTCCTGGATCCCGCGTGTCGTCGCGAACCGTGGATCCCATGTGCCGCCTCCGAGCCATGGATCCCGCTCAGTTCAACTTCACCGAAGCCTCAAGTCCGATGGGTTGTGCGTGGGAGGTGGTGCTGCTCCGGCTAGGTACTCCGTCCACGAGCATGGCGCGTCGATGGCTGCCTCCTCCTGTTCCCTCCAACCCCGAGCGCGGCGTCTCCACGCTCCACTCGTCGGCGACCACCAGCCCATGTGCAGATTGGGCACTACCTGCAGGTGGAGGAGATGTCGACCTGCAGCAACAAGGGATCTCGACCTGCAGCTAGCCAAGCGTCGCCACAACAATCCACACCACCTACAGTCGGCACTGCACACCTGGGCCGTTCAACTTCGCCATATATCAGGTCGTTCAACTCCGCCCCTGCTCCTCGTGGATGACCTTCAGTCAACGATGGCTTCTCCTCGGTCCATGAACGAGGTTGCTCAGTGGCACGCACGAGCCGGGAAGGCTGCAGTTCGGCGGCGCGTACACATAGCTTGTCTTTGACCTGTGGCATCATCCTGCTGATTGGTGACCAACGGAGCTGGCCTGAGGCATGGTCTTGCTCGCCGACACTGGGCGCGACTCGGCTGGAAGGAAGAAGGAGCTCCATCCAGCCTATGAAGTTCGCCCGGTGAGCCTGTGCAGTCCAACGGCGCATGTGTGCTTGTGTCCGGTTCACGACCGTAGCGTGTGTGGTGCTCGCGTGCACACGACAGCCACATGCTGTGTTAACAGAAGCCAAGCTAGAAGCAGAATGCAATACCTTCATACGAGCGTGCACGCAAGACAGAGACAGAGAAGTTCAGGCAATGCAATGGTGCAACCGCGGCAGCATCGATGACAATGGTGTGGCGTTCTTGGTGTTCTCTCCCTCTACTGCCTTGCTTGTTGTGATGCCACCGCTTCTGCATGTTTGTACTAAGGCGACTACCCATCTGTCTTCACAAGTGCTTCTTGTTTGGCAATTTGGAGGAACTTGCCACTCTAAAAATCTAACTCTACATCGTCCTTGTTTTTGTTCTTCAGATGTTCAGGTAACTAGGTTGCTGACTATGTAAAGCTGCTCTTTTCTTCTTGAAGCATTAAAGTTGCTCTGGTTGTGCTAGTTAGTACAAAAGCATAATCTCGTAAAGTGCATAATGCTCATGCGCTTGGACACTGGGCATGGAATATTTTAGTGGTGTGTTCCTCTTATTCGTCCTTGATTCTAGATGTGTTCTGAACAGTGATATGAGAGTAAAAAAAGTTTATTTCATCGGCGCCACCGCTGCAGCATGACGTTCATCAATGCCACCTCTGGGTCGTTCAACTACACCGCCGCTGGAGGTTCACATATGTAGCGCCCCCGGATGCTCTGACGAGATTTGGGCCTCATAGTTTTGATTTCATACTTTCACTCATCGGCGCCCCCGCAATATGCTTGCACTACTATGCTACTACAAATCAGCAGGCCAAAAATTGAACTTCACCAAAAAACTAGAAAAAAAGATGAGTTGATGAAAAAAAAGGAGCATGTGGTTTCGTTCACCTAAAGTGCCAACATAAAAAGAATCGGTTTTGGTTCTCTGTAGTTATTTCCCCAAGCTTGAGGGAGCACCGACCATCCCCAAAAGTGTGTTTTTCTACAGTTTTTTTAGTTTACAGCGTGGTGAGAAATGAGAGATACAACATGTCTTTGTTGGTATGGCAACAAGCCGGGAGAATAACAAAAATATGTTTTTTTTTCTTGATCCATTGTTTCTGTACTTGGCTTATGAAAAAATGACTTGATGTACGTCCAGATATCCCTCGTTTGCAACAAATCGAGTAAATAATTATTTTTCAATTTTTCTTGAAGTTCAAATTGGTGAATCCAGGCCGTTCAAGTCCCTTATCTCCCTCGTTTCTAAAAATGGGATTTTGCCTGTTTTAAATTTGAAGTTATGAAAAGGATGATCCCCGTTTCTAAATAAACCTAGAAGGTCAAATTAAAATAAGGGAATGGTTCAATGTTTTTTGTTTCTTACAAAACTTGGATTTTTGCCATTAATGGAAAATAAAACAAGACGAACAAATTGAAAGATGAAGCAATTTAATGTTTATAAAAAATTCAGATTTTTTCTCATTACTAAAGAATAAAAACATGACATTCAAATTGAAAAACGAAGTAGTTCAACCTATATAAAAAACTCAAATTTTCCTCATTAATAAAGAAGTTCAATTTGAAAAAGCGGATCGGTTAAAAAATTATTACGAAACTCAGACTTTTCGCGTACATAAGAATAAAACAAAGAAGTCCACATTACGGAAAGGAAACAGGAAGAAGTTCGAACAGACATGCCCAGAAGTTCAACTTCTTCTTGAAGTGCATTTTTTGGAAACTCTGCTTTCACGATGAAGGCATCACAAATGATCTTGCCATTTTAAAAAATTCTTCAGAACGGCTTGGAATTAGAGAAAACTCTCTACATGAAAAGGTTTCACATTTTTGATAGCTTTCCAATGGTGTATCATTTGCCCCGTTCTGATAAATTATGCAAACATGACGACAAGAAAACATTTTTGGACATTTTCAAAATTAACTTCAAAACATTTAAAACTCAAATTCTTTTTGTTTCTGAGAAAAATAAAAGTATGAAGTTCAATTTCAAAAATAAATTTTACACTTACATCACATAGAACACGACTGACCAGAATAATTCGCGCGGAGAGACACAGTTGTGAAGATAGCCCAAAGGTCGGGTTCCTACATAGGAAAGTTCAGGTTGTGTAACTCAGCAAGTTCAGGATTTTTCCCGTTACTAAAAGAAATAAAACCACGAAGTTCAAATTAAAAATATGGAGAAGTTCGATGATTATAAAAACTTAGATTTTCCTCATATTAAAGAATGCAAACAAGAATTTCAAAAATGAAATAACAAGAAGTTCAACTTTTAAAAATAGAGCGCTTCAAAATTTCATAAAAAAGATTAAGAAAAAACCAGGAAGTCCATATTAAAAAGACGGAGAAGTTCGATGATTATAGAAAACTTCAAGAATAAAATAACAAGAAGTTCAACTTTTAAAAATAGAGCGCTTCAAAATTCATAAAAAAGGGATTAAGAAATTCAGATTAAAATTCAGATATTCTCACGTAACCGAGAGAAATTCAGATTGATAACTGCTAGAAATTCATGTACTACACGATGTGCATTTTGTATTAAAAAGGAATAACAAACAAAGACTAAAAGTTTTGTTGTTATAAGTTCTAGTCCTCAGTCGAAGAAAGTTAAAAAATATTGTGAGAGAGATTTGTACAAAAAGAATATCATTTGTATAACACTTACGAAATAGATGAGAAAATTACAAATGAAAAATATGTCACAGAAGTTCAACGTGAAAACAGCAGGAAGTTCGACTACTATAGTGAATGAATTTGAGATGAAAAACTTTTAAAATCGTCGCGAGTATGAAAAAATGATCAACACGGGAAAGTTGTGTGTTTACGTCAGCTTTCCATTGGCATATTCTTTGCTCAATTCCGGTGACTGGATGGAGAGATACGGGGAAAAAAGCATGTGAAAAACAGAATGAAGTTCAAGTAGACATGCCGAGAAGTTCAGGTTCTTCACGCGATGCATTTTCGAAGAATTTGTTTCGCGATAAAGGCAGAACGAATGATCTCTTCATTTTTGAAATTACTTGAAAACGGCTAGGAACCAGAGAAAACCATCAACATGAAAAAGTTTCGCATTTTCCTTAACTTTTCAACGGTATATTATTTGCCTCATTCCGATAAAGTTTGTAGAAATTATGGGGAAATATGTTTTTAGCCATTTTCAACATTGACTTAAAACAGTAAGGAATTTGGAGAAACAATATATAAGAAAAAGTTTTGCATTTCCTCAATATTTTCAACGCCATATCATTTGCTACATTCGGATGTACGGTTAAAAAATAAGCTCGAAAATACGAACTCGGTGCAACTTAGACCGTTTTATAGATCACTTTTAAACCGCTCAAAATTAAAAAAAAACTTTCAACATGAAAAAGTAGCGCATTTTCATAAGCTTTCCAACGCCATATCATTTGCTTCAATTAGATTAGCCGTTTAGAAATGACATCAAAAATACGAACTCAGTTGTTCGGTTTGCGAAATTTTACGGTTTTCCAAATTACTCTTTAGTCATAGGGAATTAGAGAAAACTTTCAACATGTGGAAGGAGCGGTTTTGCAGCAACTTTCCAACGCCATATTATTTGCCCCATTCCGATAGACGGTTTTAAAATGCGATCGAAAATATGATTCATGTTTTTTGTATGAAGAAAAAACGGTTTTCAAAACTGCTCTTAAACCGCTTACATTTTACCAAAAAATTAACTTGGGTCATGATACTGGTGTCCATAGCTTTCTAACAGTATATCGCGGGAGAGGTTTGTACAAAAAGAGTATCATTTGTGTAACACTAACGTAATGGATGAGAAAATTACAAAGAAAAATACGTCACAGAAGTTCAACGTGAAAACAGAACGAAGTTCAACTACTATAGTGAATGAATTTGAGATGAAAAACTTTTAAAATCATCGCGAGTATGAAAAAATGATCAACACGGGAAAGTTGCGTGTTTACAATAGCTTTCCATCGGTATATCACTTGGTCAATTCCAGTGAGTGGATGGAGAGCTACGAGCAGTGGATGAAGAGCTACGAGCAAGAAAAGCACGTGAAAAAACAGAGTGAAGTTCAGGTACACGTGCCGAGAAGTTCACGTTCTTCACGCGGTGCATTTTTGAAGAATCTGTTTCGCGATAAAGGCGGAACGAATGATCTTGTCATTTTCGCAATTACTTGAAAACGGCTGGGAATCGGAGAAAACCATCAACATGAAAAAGTTTTGCATTTTTCGTAGCTTTTCAACGATATATTATCTGCCCCATTCCGATAAAGTTTGTAGAAAATACGGCGAAAATAAGTTTTTAGCTATTTTCAAAACTGACTTAAAACCGTAAAGAATTGGGAGAAACAATATATACCAAAAAGTTTCGCATTTGCTCAAGCTTTCCAACGCCATATCATTTGCTGCATTCGGACGCACGGTTAAAAAATTAGCTCGAAAATACGAACTCGGTAGGACTTGGACCATTTTCTAAATTACTCTTAAACCATTCAAAATTAGAAAAAAAAACTTTTAAGATGAAAAAGTAGCGCATTTTCATAAGCTTTCCAACGCCATATCATATGCCTCAATTGGATTAGCCGTTTAGAAATGACATCGAAAATACGAACTCAGCTGTTCGGTTTACGAAATTTTACATTTTTTCAAAGTACTCTTTAACCATAGGGAACTAGAGAAAACTTTCAACATGTGGAAGGAGCAGTTTTGCAGCAGCTTTCCAACGCCATATTATATGCCTCATTCTGATAAACGGTTTAGAAATGCGATCGAAAATATGATTCACGTTTTGTGTGTGAAGAAAAACGGTTTTCAAAACTGCTCTTAAACCGCTTATATTTTGTCAAAAATTTAAGTTGGGTCATGATATTGGTGTCCATAGCTTTCCAACGGTATATCGCAAGCCCCGTTTGGGCAATGTTAGCGGAAGTTCAACCTAGTACAAAGGAAGTTCAACGTACTACCAGCGGGGCAGGTCAGGTTATGATCAGAATATTATTCTGATCCCATGATCAGAATAGTGTTTATGTGTGTGTGTGTGTGTGTGTGTGTATTCAGGCGCGTTACTCAGGTAGTTCAGGTTGTGATGAAAATATTATTCTGATCCCGTGATCACAACATGAGCTTCCCGAGTAACACGCCTGACCTTCCCCGTGTGCTAGGTTGAACTTCAGCTAAAAGGTGTCTAAATGGGGCTTGCTATATGACCCAAGTTAAATTTTTGGCAAAATATAAGTGGTTTAAGAGCAGTTTTGAAAACCGTTTTGTCTTTGTACAAAAAACGTGAATCGTATTTTCGATCACATTTTTAAACCATTTATCGGAATGAGGCAAATAATATGGCGTTGGAAAGCTGCTGCAAAACCGCTCCTTCCACATGTTGAAAGTTTTCTCTAATTCCCTACGGTTAAAGAGTAATTCGGAAAATCGTAGAATTTCGCAAACGGAACACCCGAGTTCGTATTTTCGATGTCATTTCTAAACAGCTAATCCAATTGAGGCAAATAATATGGCATTGGAAAGCTTATGAAAATGCGCTACTTTTTCATGTTAAAAGTTTTTCTAATTTTGAACGGTTTAAAAGTAATTTAGAAAACGGTACAAGTTCCACCGAGTTCGTATTTTCAAGCTAATTTTTAACCGTACGTCCAAATGCAGCAAATGATATGGCGTTGGAAAGCATGAAGAAATGCGAAACTTTTTTGTATATATTGTTTCTCCTAATTCATTACGGTTTTATGTCAGTTTTGAAAATGGCTAAAAACGTATTTTTGCCGTAATTTCTACAAACTTTATCGGAATGGGGCAAATAATATACCACTGAAAAGCTACGAAAAATGTGAAACTTTTTCATGTTGATGGTTTTCTCTGATTCCTAGCCGTTTTTAAGTAATTTCAAAAACAACGAGATCATTTGTTCTGCCTGTATCGCGAAACAAATTCTTCGAAAATGCACCGCGTGAAGAACCTGAACTTCTCGGCATTTCTACTTGAACTTCACTCTGTTTTGCACGTGTTTTTTTTGCTCGTAGATCTCCATCCACTTCTTGTAGCTCTCCATCCACTCACCGAAATTGAGCAAGTGATATCCCGATGGAAAGCTGTTGTAAACACGCAACTTTCCCGTGTTGATCATTTTTTCATACTCGCGACGATTTTAAAAGTTTTTCATCTGATATTCATTCAATGTAGTAGGTGAACTTCCTGTTGTTTTCACGTTGAACTTTTGTGACGTATTTTTCGTTTGTAATTTTCTCATTCATTCGTCAGTGTTACACAAATGATATTCTTTTTGTACAAACCTCTCTTACAATAACTTTTTTAACTTTCTCCGACCGAGTACTTGAACTTATAACAACAACAAAATTGGGCCTTAGCTTTTAATTCATTTTTCTCATATTAAACACACACCATGTAGTACATGAACTTTTTCCATTTTTATAATTTGAAATTTTGTTTTCTTTTTGAAATCAAATCGCTCCCAAATAATAACTGAACTTCTTCGTGGATTGAGAGAATTATTTTAAAACACAAAAATAATAATTCTTTTTTGTGTTTTTGAAGATGGAAATACAAGATGAACCTTTCTCGCAAGAATTTTTGAATTTTCCCGGATAGAGCACTTCAACTTCTGTCAACAAACCTTTTAAGCTTTTATTTTTCTATACTTTTATTTCTCACCTGAAATTCATTCCTTGCCGTACTTGAACTTCTCGTTGTTTTCAAAATGAACTTCTCTCACATTTTTGTGTATACGTTGAGTTACACAGAATTGAAGGTTGAACATCATTTTTTGCCATTTTAAAACATGTAATTGGAGATCGAATGACCTGCAGTATAAATTCTGAACCGTGCACGGAGGTGCACGTGAACTTCTTGCAACAAATCTGAGTTTTTTATATACTTCTAACTTCTCAGTTATTTCAAATTGAACTTCTTAGTCTCATTCATAGGGAAAAAAATATGTTTTCAAATAAGTATCAAACATTTTTTTAAAATTGAAACTCATACCTTTATTTTTCCTAGAAATGGAAAAAATTGAGTTTTCCGTAAACATCAAACTACTCCTTTTATTTTAATTTGAACCTTTTTAATTTTAATCTTTAGTAACGAAGAAAACGTGTGTTTTTTTTATAAATATTGAACTTCTCTTTTTTATATAATTTGGACTTCTTGGTTTATTTCTTTTAGCATCAAAATATCTCAGTTTTGTCATAAATATTGGACACCCTCCACAATATTTTTCTAATTAATTTTTCTAAACTATTTTTTGTTATTTTAATTTGAGCTTCCGTTGAGGAAACTTGTTGAACAGGAGGAACTTTTTGAACTTTCCTGGTATGTGCACTTGAACTTCTAGCAACAAAAAATTGGACTTCACATTTTTACTCATATTTTTCTCATACCATGCAGTACGTGAACTTTCGTCTGTTGTCAATTTGAACTTCTCCCTATTTTACTTTAGTAAAGGAAAAAATCTGAGTTTTTTATAGACATCAAAACCGCTCTAACTTTTTTTCAACTTCTTTTGTGTGCTTTTTAGAAATGTGAAGATTTGAAGTTCTTCATTTTATTTCTTTTAGTACCAAGAAAATGTGAGTTTTTATAAACAGCAAACTTCTCTATTTTTGAAATTTGGACTTCTTGGTTTTATTCTTAGAAAATATATAAATTTATTCTTACATCTTTTTTAGAAATGCACCTTTGTACTATATGCGAACTTCAACTTTTTTATACATGAACTTCAATGTGAATTTAAATTTATTTTAGAATTGGGGAAACTTCGTATTTAATAAACTTTTTTGAAATGTTATGTTATTTAATTTGACCTTTCTTGGATTTTTTAGAAACATGAAAAATATGTTTTGCAATAAAAATCAAAGTACCTTTTTTGAACCTCTTTGTTTTGATAAGCATCTTTCAATTTATGATTTTTGCTGAAGTTTTAGTGTTTGAACTTCTAGTGGCTTTTATATTGAACTTCTTTGAATTTTTGTGTTTGAGTCAGCAAATACACATTCATATTTTCATTAAACAAAGGAATGGCAGGACTGATGTTGTAAAAGTAGCAAGCACAATAGAGCACTAACATACACATTCATATTTCTCAATCTCTCACTCCCATATAATGCAAAAGATGCACACATTTCAACAAAATTTTAACTTTTGTTTACCAAAGCTACAAGAAGTAGCGATAGTACAACAAAACACAAATTCTTATATATTAATTGTTAATTCCCTTTTGCTCCAGTACAACAACGGCAACCTACTAGTGGAAGCGAGCTTTTTTCACAGAGCATGTAGTAACAACACCGAGGACAGTAAAGCATACAACAAAAACTCTACTCTCTCTCACTATTGACATAAATGACAGCGACCAAAAGCACAAAGAGATGCCGGACTCCGGGAAGGTTGACGAGCAACGGGATGGCACCTCCTGACCTCGGCATGGACCTTAGAATTTTGAAACACTCTGCAACATGGAGGAAGAAAGGCTCAGATCTGGAGGAAGAAGCCAGCGACACGATGAAGTTCAAATTTGCCGTGGGAAGAAAGTCAACGATAGCTACAGGGTGGGGGAACCGGCGACACGGCTAGAAGGCGGGCGTCGAGAAGGACCAGGTGAGGGAGGTCGAGCAACGCAGCGGGGTAGGTGGGTCACGCCAGTTGTGGGGCCCAAGGCGCCGACGGCGATGGTGGTTGGTGAAAGTCGAGTGCAGCCCGTCTGACCTCAACACTGGGGGTGATTGGTGCGGGTGGTCCGCGTCGGCGGTGGTGTGCAGGATGTGGTGGCCGCGACGCGCGCGGAGGTCCACTGCCGGGCGGCGCGGTGGTGGGATCCAAGGATAGCGGCCGGGGCGGCAGGTTGGGATCCAGGGTCGACGGCGGCATGCTGAGATCCAGGGCCGATGGCGCGTGGGGATCCAGGGTCGGCTGCGCATGGATCCAGGGCCGGTGGCGGGAGGAGCGCTGGGGTCGGGGGGCGCCGACGAGGTCGGAGTGGCCGGTGGCGGGAGGCGCGCTGAGGTCGGAGGACGGCGACGAGGCCGGACTGGCCGGCGACAGGACGTGTTATATATTCCTCACCCCAGCCTCTCTCCATACACCCTACGCACACCACAATTAAGCGCACCCAAAGAAAAAGGTCCTGGGAGGTAAAATTACAATTTGGAGGAACGAGCGTGTCCCTCTGAAACAACCGTAAGCAGAAGGCCTTGTGAGGTAATTTTACGAGATGAATGGAGGTGAGTTACATCGTGCATGTGACAAACCCATTCAGTTTTATTTTTCCATGCAACGTAGTCTTGGCTAGTTTGTTTTGCCTGCCATGTAATTTTACAGCGGACAAGCTACTTAAATTACCTCTGCCCATACGGGCTCTATGGCACTCCCTCTAAGTCAATTTTTCTGCTCAATCATCAATGAATTTCTTTGAACAAGGAAAGCTTCAAGTCAACTGCCAGAGAAATGACCATAGAGAGCGGATAGACTACGGAGAGCAAGATGAGATGCTTCTCCAGGTCGTTGTCCTGCACCCCGTCGTCGGCCAGCCGATTCGGCCGAGATGCTTCTCAGGTCATTGTTGTTTGCCGCCATCTTACGTCAGTCAGCACGTGCATTATGTTATCTTGCCAACCACCAACATAGCGACCTGACGAAGAAATATACTACTCCAGTCATTTTGCCAACCACCAATGTAGGAATTTTGAAGCCGACATAAGAACAAAATAAAGTTGGGAGACGATGTAAAACAAAGATGATCATCATACTCTAAAGAAAATGTCACCAATGCACCATCCATGATTCAATGTAAAAATACATTATATGCCATCTTGCATCTTGTTTTTTTTTTGAGAGAGAAAGTCGGCTTTATAGATTAATGAACAACATTACACAGAGTTTGCCGGATACAATCCGGAACAGAATGGAACACACAAAGACTAGAATAGTTCATACATGATTTAGCTAGCACATGAGCAGGAACATTCAAATTCCGACGAACATGCTTGAAGGACACTGAAGAGAAACTTTCAGACATAGACTTGATATCAGCCACCACCACTCCAACTGAAGAACGGTCACTCATAGGCGAGTTGATTCTTTGCACAAGTGAGAGACAGTCAGAGGCAAAGATAACATCTGAAACCTGTACATCATGCGCCAAAAGAACAGCACGTCGAAGAGCCATGGCCTCAGCCATTTCAGGTTCCAAGCTACCCTCAATCGGCTCGCTACAGGCCACCACGAATTGACCTCTGTCATCCCTGCCGACGACCCCAATGCCAGACTTATCCAGGCTCGAGAAAGTTGCAGCGTCTGAGTAGAACATGATGGTACCTGACGGCGGCGGAGACCAGTCGGAGCTGGAAGCATTGGTTTCACGCCTATGTTCAGATACTGGAAGGAAAAGATGCTGCGGGATAAGGGCGACATAAGCCTTGATCTTCTCAGCAGTACGTCGTGGATGGGGAGCCTTCGGACTGTTTCTCGCAAAGTTTCGAGCCTCCCAAATATGCCAGAGGGTCACAACTAGGACAGTACGCACCTGATCAGACGACCTTGCCAAGAAGTCAAAAATCCATTGCCTTGGAGACAGAAAAGTGCCACGGTGCAAGCTGAAATTATATTCCTCTTTGATGATATCCCACACGTCCCTGGCATGTGGGCAAAACAGCAGAGCATGCTCAACATATTCAGACCGAGCACAAAAGCAGCAGTGTTTAGAATTGGGTACCTGGCGGCGTTTAAGTTGTTCCCCAGATGGTAAACAATTGTGCGCAAAGCGCCATAAGACAACTTTCATCTTGCCCGGTGCTTTGATAGACCATAGCAGTCTCCAATCCTTTTCCTGGGAAGAAAAATTGGAACTCAAACCCTTTCCTTTTGAACTATGAGACTCCAGGAAGTGTGCAGACCGAGCCAAATTGTAGGCTGATCGCACCGTGTATTCCCCGAATCTTGTGAATGGCCGTCGAACAAAATCCTCACCATGCTTTTAGATAGGGATCTGAAGAATCTCGCATGCGACGTCATTCCGAAAGAAGGCACGCAGCGTTGCTTCATTCCAGGACCTGCTTTCCTCATACATAAGGCACTTAACTTTAGCATTGGCAGGAATAGGAGAGAGCGGCTGGAGAACACAAGGCGGAGATGAAGGGATCCAGTGGTCAGAAGTAATGTGAACCTGGCAGCCGTCCCCAATTCCCCATTGAACTCCCATCTTGAGCAGGTCACGGCCAGCAAGAATGCTGCGCCAAGTGGCAGAAGCTGAACGCGGAGCCGGTGCATTCCAGAAATCCGTGTGAGGGAAATATCGGCCTTTTAAGACACGAGCACACAAGGAGTCCGGAACAGTAAGTAGTCGCCACCCTTGTTTGCCTAGCATTGCCAAATTGAAGATGTGCAAATCCCGAAAACCCATCCCGCCAAAAGACTTGGGCGTTGTGAACCAATCCCATGATCTCCGGTGTATCTTCCTTTTCCCATCCTCTCTGCCCCACCACTCATCGGCAATAATTTGTCTGAACCTTCTGCAGATAGCCATAGGAAGTTCAAAGCAGCTCATGATGAAAGTAGGGATCGCCTGAATGATAGATTTCAGTAGTGTTTCTTTCCCTGCTCGCGAGACCGGTCGATCGGACCATCCATGAACACATCGCCAAGCCCTATCTGGCAAGAACTTGAAGATACTAGTAGGGGATTTACCAACCTCGGTAGGCATACCAAGGTAAGTGTCATTGAAGGCTTCGTTAGATATCCCAAGACTCGCCTTTACTGTTTGCTTAACAGTCTCCGAACAACCACGACCAAAGAGTAAAGAGGACTTGTCCTTGTTAATTAACTGACCAGAACCAGAGCAATATAGTTCCAGAGTGGTCTTCAGAGCAGCCACGCTACGAGCATCAGATCTAGCAAAGAAGATACTGTCATCGGCAAACAGGAGATGTGAGATAGGAGGACCGGAACGACCGTTCCTAATGCCATGTAGCTCGCCACAACTCTCCTTTTGGAGTAACAGACTTGACAGTCCTTCAGTGCAGAGCAGAAACAAATAGGGGCTGATAGGATCACCCTGACGAATTCCTCTCGATGGAGCAATAGGTGCAGTAAGCTCACCGTTAACCCTTACAGCATAGCGGACATTGGTTACACACCTCATCACTGAGTTGATCCATGCACGGTTAAAACCAAGTCTGGAGAGGCAACCATGAAGAAAACTCCACTCAACACGGTCATAGGCTTTTGTCATGTCAATCTTCAAGGCAAAGAAGGGTTGTTTAGCTCGCTGATGTCTGATGGTGTGAAGAGATTCAAAAGCAATAAGAGAGTTGTCAGTGATCAATCTTCCAGGCACGAAGGCACTTTGAAACTCAGAGATGACAACAGGGAGCAATAACTTCAAACGATTGGCCAAGACCTTCGAGGCAATCTTGTAAAGAACATTACATAGACTAATTGGACGGAAATTCTTCAGGTGCTTGGGTCGTGTCACTTTTTTTTGAGAGAGATGGGTCGTGTCACTTTAGGAATAAGGACGATCGCTGAGTCACAAAAACCCTCCGGAATTGAGCTTCCATCCAGAAAGCATCTCACGGCTCGACAAATCTCCTCTCCCAAGAAGTCCCAATGATTCTGATAGAAGAGGGTTGGAAAACCATCAGGTCCAGGAGCTTTAGTAGGACCCATCTGGAATAGAGCAGCCTTGATTTCCTTGTTAGTGTAGGGCTTACTCAAATCCTCATTCATCTCAGAAGAAATCTTTTGAGGGATAGCATCCAGGACTGCATCAGCTGCATCACAAGGTTCGGATGTGAAAAGTTTCTCATAGAATTGTTGCACCAAACCTTTAATCTCTCGTTGAGTATCACAAAAGGACCCATCATCACGGACCAGACGCTGGATTCTGTTGGTCCTCTTGCGGGCAGCAGCTCGAGCATGGAAGAACTCAGTGTTGCGATCCCCCTCACGCAACCAGTCCACCCTCGAACGTTGACGAGCCATGATTTCTTCTCTTTCAAATAACTCACATAATTGAGTCTTAATAGATCTTTCCTCAGCCAAAGATGAGTTCGTGACTGGCATAGACCGGATGGACTTAAGTCGTCGCTCCAGTCTATTGATCTGACGCCGGATAGAACCAAAAGTGTCACGACTCCAGGACTTAAGGGCCCCAGCGACATGATGAAGATTGTCCCATGTCGCCTGCAGAGAAGAATCACCACTCCGCCCCTCAGTCCAAGCACGTTCCAGCTGCTCTCTATAGTCGGCTGCCCGCAACCACATAGCCTCGAACTTAAAACCTTGCTGCACTGGCCGTTGTGTCCTCTGGGTGGGCTGCCCGGCAAGCTCGATCAAGATAGCATAATGATCAGACGAGGTGGTGATCACATGTTCAACAGCGCAAACATCATGCAACCTTACAAAATCTGAATTGGCCACTGCTCTATCAAGCCGGACTTTCACATGGCACTCCGGGTCTTGGCGATTACACCACGTAAACTTAGGCCCGGAGAAACCCAAATCCATCAACTCACAGTCCATGAGACAATCTCGAAAGGCTGAAATCTGAGCTTCAGATCTGTCCCGGGGACCACAATGCTCGTCCTAGGATAGAACCTCATTGAAATCCCCACATACAATCCAAGGACCTTGCCATTGAGCTTTCAAACGTTTCAGCAACTCCCAGAATTGTGGCCTATCCTCTCTCCTCGGTTCGCCGTACACAAAGGTAGCACGCCAAGTTGAGCCCGCCTCCGAAGTAACAAGAACATCAATACATCAAGCATTGCTCCCCTTGAGAGAAACATTAACAGACGCCGTCCAAAACAGAGCCAAACCACCACTCAGGCCGTCGGAATTAACGGCCAAACACCCGGTAAAACCTAGAGACCACATAAAGTTTCTGACACGTGAATCCCTCATCTTTGTCTCAGAGAGAAAGAGGAGGGTGGGGCGGTGAAGCTTCACTAACCAGCGAAGCTCGCCAACCGTCGAGTCCGACCCCAAGCCTCGACAGTTCCAGCATAACAGACTCATTGCATCTGGCGGTGCTGCTCCGCAGCCACCGCCGGATCCGCCGATCGGGTAGGAGAAGTCCTTTGTTTCTTATCTGACTCAATATCTCCAATCATTTCAAGTGGAGGAGCAGCTCCAACAGAATTGCCAGATAGAACAATAGCAAGCTGATTGATTTCAGAGCAAGTAGTACCTTCAGAGAGCTGACCAGGTGTGTCTTTAGCAGTTTTGCGTTTCTGTCCGGACATACCTTTCTTTGACTTAGAGACCGGGAACAATTCCTTGCCCGAGCCCCCAATCTTCCCTCGGCCACGACCACGGGCAGAACTGGCACGCCCCCTTCCACGGGATGAGCTACCACGGCCAGGACCACCCTTAGCTGGGGAGGAAACCTCTGTCTCATCGACCACATCATTCTTGGCAACATTATTGGCTTGACTGCTAGGATTAGAAATTCTAGTACCAGCAGTAAAGGTCTTCTGTCCCGAGGTTCTCTGAAAAAAGCCGGACGAGGAAGAAGCAAAACTGGACTTTGAGCCCCCCGACCGCTTTGGTTGATCATCAGGAACACACACTTTCATGGCAGCATAGGGGAGCTCTCCATTTTCATCACGGACGCCCGGAGTTGGGCACAACATCGACGAGTGACCTAACAGGCCACATGAAAAGCAGAAGAAAGGTAGTCGCTCGTACATGACTGAATATGTTTCGGTGCTCTTCGTTTTGGCAGATGTTACAGTAACATACCTTACCACTGGTTCCTGAACCAAAACCTCGGCCCGAACCCTCATGTAGGGGCCCCAACAGCGACCATCGGCATCCGACTCCACACGCACAATCTTGCCAATCGACTTTGCAAATTCCATACCAAGCTTGGATTTCATCAGTCTTGGAGGCAGGGCCATAATTCGTGCCCATATGGTCAGTCGATCAAAGATCATCTGAGTCGGTTGAATTTCAGCATCAAAATCCTTGAAAAGGACAGCATGGCGACCCACCATCCATGGCGAGCCTTCCAGAACACGAGCACGGTCTGCAGGGGTGGCGAACTCCGCCACAAACAGGTTATCTCCTGCTGGATGGAACAGCAAGCCTTGGGGATTTCCCCACGCCGGCCTCATTGCCGATGGGATGGTGTTGATGTGGAGGACGTTGGGGGAGAGCACCTTCCCCACCAGCGCACGACCCGGATCCACCTGATCCACCTCATCTTCATCATCCACCAAGACCGGTTGCGCCTCAATCGCCGTCAGACGGAGGCGCTCCATCATCTCCACCACACGAGGGGCAGAATCAGAACCAAACTCCCCGAGCACCGGGGCGGGGGTCGGCACCGGATCCCTTGTTGCAGGCGCGGGGGCGCGTCGATCCAAGGAGTCCAGGGTCCCAGCCTCTCCAGTAGCCGCCGCATCAAGGGTGGAATTCGAGCCTCGGTCTGCCATTGCCAAGGGTGGGTAGCGATGCACAGATCGCCCCTTAATCGCCCCGAACAAAACAGATCTAGGTCAACCCACCACAAGGTAGCGCGGCAAGGGAGATGGAGAGGGGAAGAAAGCAGCGAGAGAGCGACCGGAATCGCAGTCCCAGACGAAGAATCCTCCCAGGGAAATCAGTAGCGGGAGCACCTTGATGTCCTAGGGGAGGGGAACAGAGCAGGAACAGAGGAACGGACCCGCCCCTCGTCCATACCTCGGCAGAAGCTACATCCATCTTGTTTGGTACACCGGCAAGCAAGCAAAAATGTAAACGAAATCACACGGTGACCTTAGAACTATTCTAACAACATGATGCTCTACAAGTTAACGCCAGTTGCATTAATTTACACAACAAGATTAGGGCATTAGTCACTTGCTGTCAGCCGTGCAATGCTGGAGTAGCTCCTCTCTCTGTCTGCCATTGTGAGAGCTCCACGAATATTTGTAAACTATAGGGCCTCTCTCGCCGAGCTTCACCCTGTTTATAGGACACAAAAACAAAGTAAGCCTAACAATAAATCCAAATCCAGCTGCCATTCAAACTAATGTTGTAATTGCATAGAAATAAATACCGAGGATCATGAAATGCAATGATGTCAGAACAAGAAACGCAATTCACATGTAATTGGTATGTTTGAGCTGTGATACATGTGTACTGCAAACTGAATATTTCGCCAATCTTGATTATTACACATTCTGGGCGGCCATTTGGAAACTTATAAATTTGACATCTCCTGTCCTATCCTTGCTGGATACCGCTAGCTGTTTTCTAGCTTCATTTATCAAACTACCACATCGGCAATTGCTAGTACCAACGTACACACATAACACAAATACTTACTAATTACTGTGTGTACAAAATAACTAGATCACCCTTCATTTTTTTATAAGCTATGTTTGATCAAGAATGGGGATTAAACAGGGCACAGAACAAAAACGATGTTCAGTGAAATGACCATAGCATCCATAAATAAATATGGGAGAGAAAGAGAGTATAGAAACGAGGGAATACAAGAGAAAACATATCTAAAAGTAAAGTTACAAAAACTATATGCCTAATGTTTTAAATGAAAGGAGTATTTTCCTACAAATTGATTAGTACAGTTCTACTAGTTCCCATTATCCATTTGCTAATAAATTGATTAGCATTTTCCTACAAAAACTATCTGCAAAGGATGAATCCTTATTTCCTCCTACTTCTACTACTTCTCATTATCCATTTGCTAATTACTCCGCCGCCGTCGCTGCCGCTAATCATCGTTAATCTAGTCGATCCATATATTCTAGTACTACACCACGGTGCAACTTCCATCCACTATTTTTTCATCTCGCTACTACAGCATGCGACTGCCTAATTAACGGCTAGCCAGCAAATTTTACAGCATTGTGTGCTGTGGCCAAACATGTGGTCTGTATTCTGAATACTCCAGAAAAACTTTGTTAAGTTAAAACTATGGTATTGTGTGCCTACTGATTAAATTACTGTAATTTTTGATACTTTGTTTTTTCTGATACTTTGCTACCAAACATAGCCTAAGTTTTTTTCCCCCGAAATAGTCGCCAAAAAATCACCATCATATATATGAAATAGCCATTGTTTCCTGAAAATTGTTATCGCGACGAACTCAATTCTTTTGTTTGCTAGTTCTGAATTTGTTTTCTAGCATGCTTGTAGTCTATAACACTGAACACCATGATCATTAGCTTTTTAACTTCTTTTCGCACAACTTACCATCTAGTGAAATGATATGGTGCAATGCACGAATCTATGACGTAGTCCTGAAACCAGTAATTGGCTACCTATATGTCTAGAAAATGTAACCTGCACACGAAAGAACCTAAGCATGGATTTCATGATCTATATAACACACGTCTAACTCCACATAGCTTATCAATTTAGACCAGAACACAATCTACTACTGACAGAGAGGAACTAAATTGTTGGAATGAAAGGAGGAATAACTTATTCTTTACCCTGGGTTATTAATAGACTTTCTATATATATACCTCTACCCTAATAATAAAAGGGTTATTGCTTCTGCCCGTACGTCATATAATTAACCCCCAAAGTTGCTACAAATTACCGAGTATGCCACCTATAAGTCAGAAAAAACGTTTCGTTTTTTCCATCGCAGGTCGCTGCGCTAAATTTGGTTTATCAGCTAGCGAATCTCGCTTAACATCAGCAAAGATGTTGTAGCCTAGTGGCTAGAGCGCCACACATCTACCCAGGAGGTGCGGGTTTGAATCCAGTCGTCACCCCTTTTTAATTTTAATTTAGTTCTAGAAACTAAGAGAAACCACAAGGAGTACAAGACCTCTATATGAGGCAAACACGTTCCCTTTTTGCCAGTCATTATGTACCCTTGGCCTTTTAATGTGGGGGCTCGTGTACAAAGTTTTCTTTACCAGTTACTACACCCATGGTGTCAGGGCATGTTTTCTATGTGCCGCACTTCAACTAAAGTGTTTACCTCTTTTTAATTTTAATTTAGTTTTAGAAATTAAGAGAAACCACAAGGAGTACAAGACCTCTATATGAGGTAAACACGTTCCCTTTTTGCCCGTCATTATGTACCCTTGGCCTTTTAATGTGGGAGCTCATGTACAAAGTTTTCTTTACCAGTTACTACACCCATGGTGCCAGGGCATGTTTTCTATGTGCCGCACTTCAACTAAAAGTCATCTCAAATTAGAAAAGAATTTTTTTATTTCTGTAGCTGAACTCGCGAACCATGATTTATCCGGAAAAAAATATCATGCAACCTTGCAACCACAAAATATGAAGTTTTCCGTTTGTACTATCAAATATAAAAAAATTCTATGTTTATTGCAATCCTCAAGAGAAAAAGTTACTGCCCGAGTGCACTTCTCTACTGCAGATTTGAGTTTATTTTCTTAAAGTTCTATTAGTGTAACTCTTGATTTTTCAACCTATTTTTGTCACTCACTTAGAAATTTAGTTCATATTAAAGATATGCAAACTTTGTTCCCACATATCTCGGTAAAGATTAAATTCAGCTTGACTGCAAATGCATTTTGCAGATACAATTGTCTCTCCCGTTACAACGCACAGGTCTTTTTGCTAGTGTGTGTGTGTATATATATATATATATATATATATATATATCACTAGTTGATCATCATACTAGTTTGTCGCATCCAATGCGCAACATACGAGGTGTCAAGTTTAGGCTCATGAATGCATGATAAAACAAGACAAAAGATACTTAAATGACATAGATAAATCAAGCAACATTCTCATTGTTGTGAAGAACATCACCACCAACATCGCCCCTAGCACCTCCATCGCCATCATCCACATTGACCAGAGAGCTCGCACCACCATCGCCATCATTCACATTGACTGGAGAGCTCGCACCACCATCTTCACGAACTTGAACCGAAGAGCTCGCACCACCATCCTCACGAACTTGGACAGGAGAGTGAGCACCACCACCCAGGCCGAAGCCACCATCACCCATGCCGAAGCAACCACCACCAATGTGGAAGTTGGCACCACCACCACCACCAACCATGCCGAAGCCAACACCACCACACCACCCATGCCAAAGCCACCACCAACATTGCCGAAAGAAAAACACCCACCAAACCCAACACCACCACCGTCCATAAGTTTTTGAAGCTCCATCTTTCTTTAGAGCATGATCTCCATTCTTTTCGTCTCCCAAAAGTCTCTTTCCATTGCATCCATGCCCTCCGGATTCATCATCATGAACCGGTCCTCCTCGGCGGTCGTCTTGTCCTTCCTCTTTTTCTCCCCTAGGATGAGCTTGCGCTCCTCGAAGGCACACCTATTCTCACACTTCTCCTCTTTGTGCTTCTCTTTCTCCTCGGCCATAGCCACTTTTGCATCCCAATGCTTGGCTAGCATAGCCTCCTTCATCTTTGCCATCTTCAACGCAAAAGGACCCGATCGCCTCCTTTTCGCCTTGCTAACCCTAACCGCTCTCTCCGGGGGCTCGATATTGATTTGGAGTTAGAAGGCAACACATGGAGCGGCGGCGGAAGGAATTGGAGCGGCAGCGGAAGGAGTTGCGGCCGTGGGAGGCCAGGGCATATAGAGCTGCGGCGACACATGGTATGACGCACCAGGGGGCGGCCATTCGGCTGAATTCTAGCGCCGCGAGGAAGGACAGCGAGGTCAGAGGATGGATTGGCGGCGGCGACGGGGTGGGAGGTGGGAGGTGAAGCCGGCGGAAGTGGGTTCGCGACAACCGAAAGGGGATTCGACAAAATCAGGTGAAATCCGCACATATGAAGGAATTGGGCTCGCGGATGCGGGATCCCACAAATTCTTTTTCGGGGCGGCCCGATTTGAAATATCTGTTCGGACCGGGGATATAGTATGGATCTCATAAAACGGCAGTTATTATAGCGGACAGGACCGGTTCGCGGGATCTGCTAGACATGTTCTAACCCTAACAACTCTCTCCTGAGGCTCGGCGTGGAATTGGAGAAGGCAACACGTTTTATTACATTATAAAAAAAAGAAAAGAGAGCACGTTTCGCAAAATCCAGCGTGCCTGATCGTAATGACGTGGTGGAGCCCAATCCGACCGACGCGGGAAGTGGAACCGACCCAGCGGCCCGCCAGCCTGACCCGGGGAGGAAAAAAAAACCAATCCGTGCTCGGGTCGGGTCGAAAACCCTAAACCCAGATCGATCGACCGAGACCGTCTTCTCGGTCGCAACCCAGCAATCGAAGCTCTGCTCCCTGCTCCCGCGAAATCTCAATCTTTCGCCTTCGAGCTCCCGCCAAATCACGCTCCTTCTCCCGCGAAATCAAGCTCCCGCCGTGCTCCCGCCGAATCCAATATGCCGCGACACCGCCGCTGCAGCCGGCTGCGCCGCATCGTCGGCGGCGTCTCAGTCGGAGCTCTCCTGCTGTTAGCCGGAAGCGGAGGCCACAACGCCTACTCGGGCCGCCCGGTCTTCTCGCTGCCCCTCGGCCTCGGCGCCCCCTTCCCGCTCGTCGCCGACAGTCCGGCGCCCCCGCCCTTCCCGTTCGCTGCCGACTTTTCTCCGTCGCCGTCCCCGCAATCCCAATACTCGCCCTTCCGCCTCAGCGATGACAGCCTCGCGCGGCGCCTTCTGCCCCTCCGCCTCCGCGCCAGCCAATCGCCGCCGCAGCAGGACGCGGATGCGGTCCTCCTTCCCGACCAGGAGGTCCTGATCCTGGACGACGCTGAGCCTACCGGCGACGCCATCTGCGCCTTCCAGGGCGGGGCTTCCTCCCCGGCGAGACCGCTCGGGATGCTGCCGGCGTCCGGACTTCACGCATACGTCTGCCGCCTTCCCGACCCAGCGCAGAGCTTCCAGCAGCTCCAAGCGCCGCTCTTACTCCACTCCTCCACCTCCTCGGCCGCCGCAGCTGCTCCAGATTCATCTGGACGGAGGCGACGTGCTCGTCTTCGCTAAGGGAATCAGCCGCCGCCAAGGCCTTCAGTGCCTGTATCGCTACAGCGACGGCGCCGATACCATGCTGGCAACTACACCGGCAATCACCTCAGTACAGCAAGTTACTCGCTGCCCCTCGCCGCCGACACCTGTCAAGTCAGGAGGAAGCACCAAGGTTCTTGTCACACTAGGGGTCACCGGCGAGGATCCCATGCCCTCCCTTGCAACCTTTCGTCGACAGCAAGCTGAATCTTCTTCGGTGACTCCTCAAAAGAGTTCAATTTGCGCCTGCACAATGGGACGCAACATCTCCAAGTTTCTCAGGGAGTGGGCACTCTACCATAGTGCGATTGGGGTGGATCAGTTCTTTATCTATGATAATGGCAGCGAGGACAACTTGGCAGGCCTAGTGGCGCAGCTTATCCTCCGGGCTCAACATCACAACCGTGCCATGGCCTTGGACCAAGGTCCAAGAAGCTGGTCTGTCTCATTGCGCGGCCACACAGCAAGCTTCGTGCCAATGGATGGCTGTCATAGATGTTGATGAGTTCATCTTCTCAACAAGCTGGGCAGGATTAGAGAAGCCATCAAAATCTTTGCTAGAGCCCGTTATTTCTGTTGATGATAGCGTTGGCCAAATATACCTTGCTTGTTATGATTTTGCCCCCTCGGGCCAAACAGCACATCCACCGGAGGGGGTCTGCCAGGGCTACACTTGCCGGTTGAAGAGCCCGCAGCGGCACAAATCCTTGGTCCGCCTCGACGCCGTGGAACCATCCCTCATGAATGTGGTCCATCATTTTAAGCTCAAGCCTACTTTCAAAAGCATCTTGTAACGTCTTCGATGCGGCTATATCTCCTACGTGTCGAAGCACGACTTAGAGGCATAACCGCATTGAAAGCAATGTCGCAAGTGAGATAATCTTCACACAACCCATGTAATACAATAGGGAAAAAAGATACATAGTTGACTTACAATCGCCACTTCACACAAATACATGAATAAAGCATTACATCATCTAAATACAATCAGGGTTCGACTACGGAACCAAAATAAAAAAAGAACACCAAATGCAACAAAGGTCCCCGATCGACCCCAACTGGGCTCCACTACTGATCAACTAGAACGAAAACAACACAAGGGACAAGATCTTCATCGAGCTCCTCTTGAGCTTGGTTGCGTCATCTGCACGGTTCAACGGCACCTGCAAGCTAGTTTTGGAAGTATCTGTGAGCCACGGGGACTCAGCATTCTCGCACCCTCGCGATCAAGACTATTTAAGCTTATGGGTAAGGTAAAGGTAAGAGGTGGAGCTGCAGCAAGCGACTAGCATATATGGTGGCTAACATATTCGCAAAAGAGAGCGAGAAGAGAAGGCAAAGCACGTTCGAGAAATCTATGATCAAGAAGTGATCCTAGAACAACCTACGTCAAGCATAACTCCAATATCGTGTTCACTTCCCGGACTCCGCCGGAAAGAGACCATCATGGTAACACACGCGGTTGATGCATTTTAATTAAGGTCAACTTCAGGTTTTTTTACAATCGGACATTAACAAATTCCCATCTGCCCATAACCGCGGGCACGGCTTTCGAAAGTTCAAATCCCTGCAGGGGTGTCCCAACTTAGCCCATCACAAGCTCTCACGGTCAACGAAGGAATAGACCTCCTCCCGAGACATTCCGATTAGAATCGGTATCCCGGTTCTTCAAGACATTTCGGCAGGTTAAAACAAATCCAGCAACACTGCCCGAATGTGCCAACAAACCCCGATAGGAGCTGCACATATCTCTTTCTCAGGGCACACTCAGATGAGACTAGCTACGAGTAAAACCAACCCTCAAGTTTCCCCGAGGTGGCCCCGCAGGCAGCTCAGTTCGGACCAACACTCAGAGGAGCACTGGACCGGGGGGGTAGAATAAAGATGACCCTTGAGTCTGCAGAACCCAAGGGAAGGTGGTAGGTTGTTAGTGCAAATGGTAAAACCAAGGTTGGGCATTGCTGGAGGAGTTTTATTCAAGGCGAACTGTCAAGGGGTTCCCATTATTACCCAACCGCGTAAGGAACGCAAAATCCGGGAACATAACACCGATATGACGGAAACTAAGGCGGCAAGAGTGGAACAAAACGCCAGGCATAAGGCCGAGCCTTCCACCCTTTACCAAGTATATAGATGCATTAATTAAATAAGATATATTGTGATATCCCAACAGGTAAACATGTTCCAACAAGGAACAACATCTCCATGTTCCAACAAGGAACAAACTTCAATCTTCACCTGCAACTAACAACGCTATAAGAGGGGCTGAGCAAAGCGGTAATATAGCCAAACAACGGTTTGTTAGGACAAGGTGGGTTAGAGGCTTGGTTCAACAATATGGGAGGTATGATAAGCAAATGGTAGGTATCGCAGCATAGGCATAGCAAAAGAGCGAGCAACTAAGCAAGCAAAGATAGAAGTGATTTCGAGGGTATGTTCATCTTGCCTGAAATCCCGCAAGGAAGAAGAACGAGTCCATGAAGAAGACAAACGGACGTAGACGAACGGGTCCTCACAAACGCGACGTTATCGGAACCAATCCGAAGAAGCAACACCGGAAAGAAAGCAAACAATATAGTAAAACAACCATCATATAATCATGGCACGATGCGCAATCAAGTATGATGCATGTCCGGTTTAAAGAGGCATGGCATGGCAAAGTGCACAAGCAATCCTACAAATTAAGTGAAGCACAATATGGAACGGGTTGCATATTGACGGAACACCACATCAATTATTTAGTTCCCTCTTGGTTATGTACCCAACAATATTAAATGTTGTCAAACATGGCAAGAGGGTGAAGCAAAGTAAAACTACCTATCTAGTTAAGGTTAAATGAGGCCGGAAGCAATGAACAACAATTCCGGTAAATCCCCATATGCATATATTAGGTTTGATACTGTTCTGCCCTAAACATAATTTTAGAGTTAATAAACATGCAAAACAAGTACACCATTTTAAACTAGGCATTTTTCTACCCCAAATGCATATAAAGTTTGTTAGGTTTGGAGCTACAGTTAAATAGTTATGAATTAAATCATTTTAACATGGCATAGGGACAAATTTAAACAAACATCATTTTAAACATCTTAAACATGGGTGAAAGTTGCATATTATTAAACTAGACAAAATTCTAGACATATTACATATAAAGATCATTTTAATCCGGTGCACGGTTAATTAGTTATTAAGTGCATGAACTTGAAGGGCTTTTCTGTAAAACTGCTTTCTCTGGAATAACAACTAAATTCCCAGATCTGAAAAAAACACAGCAGGCTGAAACTGGGCGGACTGGGCGCTCACCATGGGCCAAGCCCAGTTAGTGAGGGAGGTTGGCGGCGGCCTCACGGGCAGGCCGGCTTAGGCGCGCAACTGGCCTCACCATGGGCCTCGGCCCACTCGGTGGAGGAGGGAGGCCGGTAGGTCACGCAGCTGGGCCTCGCTGGAGACGCTGGGCCGACGTGGTGGAGCAGTCAACGCGGGCGCTAGGCTTGCTCCTGGTCGTCTCCTCGCACGGGCAGTCGAACCAGGAAGCGGCGGCGGGGCATGACAGCGGCCACGACGGGTCTTGGCGGAGGGGTCTTGGGGCTCCGGCAGCGCCGGAGACAGCGAAGACGGGCGGATCCAGGAAACGGCGGTGCGGACGAAGCTTAGGGGCGGCTCGACGGGCGTCCATGGCGGGGTTCCCTGGCGGCGGTGGCTCCTGTAGAACGGGAGAGAGGGAGACGTGAGAGGAAGGAGACCGCAACGGGGAAAGGAAAAGAGGAGGGGCGCGAGGTAGAGAGGTGCTCTGCTCCGGCGAGTTGGCGTAGGGAGGTGCTGCTCCCGATCCGTCCTGGACGGAGGCACGGGAGGAGACGAGGCGCTCGGGCCTTGCAGCGCTGCACGGGACTGCTGGATCCAGAGCCTTTGCGGGATGAACTGGGGCGACGGGGGCCGTTCGATCTGAATCTGACGCTCTAGATCAACGGTGGGGAGCTGCAACAAGTTAGTTGGCTGTGGTGTGGTGGATCTGGTGGTGCGAGGTGGCGGCTGTGGGCTGGCCAGGCGCGGAAAACAAGGGGCGGCGGCGGCTGCACGGGAATGGAGGGCTAGTGCTAGGTTTAGTCCAAAATAGGCATGAGGTTGGACTACATATAGAGAAGAGGGGAGTTTGGATCATCCGATTAAAATTGGATGATCGAGATAAAATAGGTTAGATGGACCAAACAAATAACCGAAGATATTTTAGAGATGTTTTGGGATGATCCGGAACCAACGGTGACGACTGCCCGGGTCGGGTACGGGACAGCTTTTCGGGCGCGCGCGCGAGGAGGGCCACGGGCTGATGAGAGAGCTTAGGCTAGGCCCGGCGGTAGGTAGTGGACTGTGCAGAAGGCCTCAGGCTGAGAGAAGAGAAGAGAGAGAGGCCCGGCGACTGTTTTCGGAGAACCGAAAACGTCCGATGTTAGACCGGCTATATTGCCGCTATAATTATCCGTTGGGGCGTCAAACGAACTTCGAATGCGATGAAACTTGACAGGCGGTCTATCTACACTATAATAAGATCACACGTCAACTCTCATCCCATTCCGAGAACATTTTCCGGCCATTTATAAAATAATATTTCGGACGTGCCGCGGACGCGTGCAAGTGTGTCTGAGCTCAGAACGGACAACAGAAGGAACTGGGAGAATCCGGGCGAAAACAAGTTTCAAAAACATGATGATGCAATGCACATGATGACATGACAAGATGCAACACATAAGAAAATAATATGACAACGACAGTGAATAACTGACGGACATCTGGCACATTGGTCTCGGGGCGTTACATATCTGGACTGCGTTCGCACGTGTTAACCACTACAAATACCAAGCTTGGTCGGAGTTCAAAGTCAAGTTCAAGAGGCGCGTGTCCGCTTATGTGGCTGATTGGAAAGATCCGATCAACCTCGACTCAAAGGACCGGGCTCCTGGCTTAGCAGTTGATGACACCGAACCAAAAGGCTGGGCCCAAAGATACTGCGAGGTTAAAGACAATATCCTTCAGCTGTTAACTGCAAGATGGTTCGGTGTCGGATTTGGGAACCCTCATTAGCTCCAGTCAGATCAGGTAACACACAATGGTAAGATCTACCACCTCTCCCCCTCTTTTACATAGTAATTTCTGTTTATTTACACTAACAAAACGTAAATCAAAACCACTAAGTTTTCCAGAATTAAAAATTATCTCTTAAATTGGATGGTATACACCTTTTAAATAGGCTTTAGTTTTTTTTTTGTGAATAAAAATAGGCTTTAGGTTGATCGGGAAGCACCACAATATGTGTGTGTTGCTCAATGATGAACATACTCCCTCTAGTCTAGTTCTGAAGAAGCCCCCATAATGCAACTTTTACTGCTTATTTTCGTTAACTATAAAACTCTTCAAATCTATACGTACTTCTTTAAAATACTTTATGAGAGATAACCTTTATTTTTATTATACATCATTACTGTAAAGTTCTTCGAGACAATATTTTTTTGAAAGTACTTTATGAGATAAACCTACACATTGTTTTCACATTTCCAATCCAAAAATATTATGAAATATAGTGAGTCAAAGTTTGGAAAAAGTTAATTAAACCCATGCCTAAACCAATAACTTTTCCAGAACTAGAAGAGGGAGTATAATAATAACCTGAGAGCATTTTCCCTGTCGATGGTTAGCAGTTTGTTTTCGCTATTCAAGCTCTTGCTGTCCTTCTTTTTCCATCTTGAACTGTTAAGAACAAATTTATGTTCATTGTGCCTTGATACTCAGCATGTGACACGGTGCTTTAATATTGGTTCTTTTGCTAAAATTGGATGACTTCTTTTCCTTGAATGATTTTGGCTTAACAATTGGACTTAGATCAGTTGAATTTGTAATGCTTAGCTGGAGCACAACATGAAGCCTCTTTATTTTATTTTATTTTTGGGTCTGTGTGGGCTTGAGTACTAATCAGTGAAAGCTTCACACAAATGATTTCAAATCTTGTTTGTTGATTGAGGTCCATTTCTTAAGTATCTATTGGCTGATCCTTATGGTTGTTTGGCTTCTATTCTGAAACTATTTGATTGAGATGCTGGTCTACACTTTGTTGGCTTTTCTTTAAAAAAATGAATCTTGGTTTATGATGCAGGTAAGCTTTGGCTTATATGGTTTTGTTCCAGTTTTGACTTGTTTTAATTAGCTGGAAACATCTTTGGAAAAAGTCTTTCTTGATATGGAACTCATACATCAAAATGCATCTCCAATGGAGAATGCGACATTGTCAGACTGATCTTGCAACTTGAACATGTGAACGAGTGTATTGAAATTACCTTTGCTGCCTGGTTTCTACTGATTCGAAGAAACGGGTTCAGCATTTACCCATGGCTGAATACTGTACAACAGTTCTTTTCATTCGTCTCTCCAAGAGACTCCTTTTGAGGCCTTATATGGATATCCACAGCGACAAATCAGTGAGTTCTCGATGGTAGGCACTGCTGTCAACACTGACAACTGCTGTCAACGATGAAGCGCAGTAGTTGACATGATTTACTTGGAAGCTTCAGCCATATGCTTTCGGCCTTCACTCTCACATCAAGCTGCAAAGGAAGTTCTTCGGACCATTTCGAGTACTGTATCATGTGGGCACTGTGGCATATCACCTGCAGCTGCAAACGTGGGTATCCACCCAGTGTTCCACATTAGCCAGCTGAATTTTCCTCTGGATGACGCAACTTGGGAAGACGTGGATTTCATGAAGCATACATTCCCAGCCTTTTTCAAGAAGACAGTCAAAGCATGGCGCCGTCAACCTTCAGCTTCTTGAAGACAAGATCGCGCTCACAACGGGGCATTGTGACTGAACTTGCTAGGTGTTTTAGTCTTCAGTTAACTGTACCGGTTCAGATAATGAACGGCTGGGGATCAATGACGGAAAAGAAGATCGGATGGCTTGCGTTCGCTCATCGTCTACCTCTAGCTTATTTACTTTTCACTGTTGCTTTTCTTACCTCTTTATTCTCTCCTTGCCAACCACGGCTGTAACAGAACAATGTATGCGTTAGACGGGATAAGCCCCGATCAATCAATATAGCACTACGCGGCCTCCCATGGGAGGTGAGACGCTTCTGATATTTCACAAGGATGACTTCTTTTCATTGAATGATTTTGGCTTAATAGTTGGGCACCACATGTAGCCTCTTTATTTTATTTTGTTTATTTTTTTTTTGGTTTTGGGTGAGCTGGGCTAATAATTCATGAAAGCTTCACCCAAGTGATTTCAGATCCTATTTGTTAACTGAGGTCCATGCTTAAATATCTATTGCCTGATCCTGAGTTGTTTGGCTTCTGTTCTGAAACTAGTTCATTTCTCGTGAAGTCATGATTTTGGTGAGATGTTGGTCTGCACTTCCCTTTAGAAAATGAATCTTGGTTTTCTATGACTTTACTTGGAACTTATCTATAATGACATAGTTAAGTTTTGGCTTATATGGTTATCTTCCAGCATTTACAAACAAGACAGAAAGCCAAGTTCAAAAATCTTACCACTGAAGAAGAGGAAGAACAGTTGTACGCTTTGTAATTTTTTATCCTTTTGTAATCTAGTGCATGGCTTTGTACTCCTTTTCCTTCCTAATGATGAATTTTTTTAATGAGGCAGCCACTAAGAAAGCTCAAGATTTATTCCACATAAACTTTGCCTCAGGTTTTGAGTTTCATGTATTTTTTCAGATTTTCAGATTTTTTAAGTAATTGGGCCGTAATGGCCTATTAGGACCAAACAGCCCATTACAGACCGGCCGGCCGGCACGTTTAAAATCTATGCCATATCTGGGCCTGATAGTGCAGCACACGTGCCATCACGGCAACCCATTTATGAACAAACCGCCCTGGATCGTGCTGCCAGGCATGTTTAGTGGAGGGTCAGGCCGTGCCGGCCCACTTGACCAGGTTTGCTCGTGGGGATACGGTGGGCCGTTTAAAAAACAAAAACATTCAATCATACCTAACATGCCTGACAACCGTCAGCGGGCGACGCCACGACAGTCACAACGAAGCAGAGCAACCCACCACCGCGACCACACCAATGGCAACCACCTCTTGCTCCTTGCCGCTCACCTCCACCGTGGCCCTCTTCGCTTCTCAGTCGGCCTCCCCCTCCTCCAAGCGCTTCCTCCCAGAGTAGGTGGGGGTGGAGGGGTATTTACAGCCTTCACCCAAAATCCAACCGTTACACACTTTTGACTCAGCTCGGTGACACCGGAGCAAAATCTCGTTGAGACCGACCTGTGTAAAAGATATGAATGTTTGGCTTTTTGGTGGGACCGAAGTGGAAATCTCAGACAGACCGAAATGTGATAACCTAGGCAGGACTTTGTTTCGATAGTTCCGATCAGTTCAACTCGGTGATTCCAAAATGAACAAATTGGCTTATAGAAACTTGGCCACAACAACTCGGTGAGACCGAAATTTTAGGATTTGGCTTTGGCAGTGTGTAGGATCAACTTGGTGGGTCCGGCATAAATCTTTTTAGTGGGACCGAGATGAAATTTTAGGGTTTGGACATATGTGATTTGGAGAAGGCGTTTGAGGATTTTTGGAGCAATATCACTAAGCACTTGAGTAATTGAGTCATGATCAAAACCGCATCCCCTTTTAATAGTATTGACTTTCCTATGGACTCAATGCGATCTTGGACCATTTAACAAAAAATGTAGAAAATGCAGAGTCTTGAGGCTTTGCCAATCCATGTCTTTAACATTTTGAGGGGTCCACAATCTCATGTCCTTGCCATGCCAATCATTGATCTTTTCTGAAATCTATTTTCAATAAGCATTAGATCAATGATATATCTGTTGTTATGAATTACCAAAACCATTTAGGGATTAGTTGCACTTTCAACGACCAAAGAGAAGAAGGCATGGAAAACTTTGTGGAAGGTCCAGGTTCCAGGCAAGGTTAGAGTGTTCCGTTGGCGTTTATCGAAACATTCGATCCCCACTAAAGATGTCAGGGCTCACCAGCGCATGACCAATTCGAGCGCGTGCGGCATCTGTGGAGCACCGGATTCGTGGAGGCATTCATTGGTCGATTACACAATGTCCAGGTGTACCTCGGCATTAGTTAATGAGGAGCTGGCACAAAAGATATCATCCACTACCCAACCGAATGCGAAGCAATGACTGTTCACGCGCATGGAAACATTGCCGCATGACCTCCTTGTAAAACTTTCTATTACTTTGTGGCTATATGGGCAGCTAAAAGGAAAGCTATTCATGAGGGCATCTTTCATAGCCCGCATGCGGTACAAGGCTTCATCAATCATTATATCGAAGATCTTGACATGATCAAGGAAGGAGGGTGGACTCTAATTCGAGCAGCGCTTGTTCCACCCAGTGTACCACCATCAAGACCAAGAGCTCCACCCCCGGAGTTCAGTAAGATCCATGTCATCGTGGGAGTCCAACTAGTAAAAAGAGGCTCGGCTGTAGCAGTATGCAGAGACAACAGAGGGAATTATTAGGGAAGCTCGGGATTGGTGATTGACGTTTCACATGATCCGACCACGTTTGAGGTGATCGCATATCGGGAGGCACTTGCGTTAGCAGCGGATCTGCATCTACAAAATGTCGCTATATCATCTGACTCACAACTAGCGGTGAATGCGGTAGCCTTAAGGGTTGAAGGAAAGCTATGAAGCTATTATCGACGAAATTAAATCCCAAGTAGCTTTTTTCACTTTTAACTTTTCTTTCGAATGTCGTGTTGTGAATTATGAAGCACATAAGTTAGCGAAGTATTCGGTATGCTTTTAGACTGGATCATGGGATCATGTTTGATTTGGCCAACCTCATGACCTAACTTGTATCCCATTTTATGTGGAGTTTGATGAATACAATTTTGTCTTACCACTAAAAAAATTCAGTCATACCGGACAGGCCTGACGACCGGCAGCGGGCGACGCCACGACGGTCACAGCGAAGCAGAGCAACCCACCTCCGTGACCGCACCAATGGCGTCCACCTCTTGCTCCTCGCCGCTCACCTCCACCGCGGCCCTCTCCGCCTCCCAGCCGGCTCCCCCCTCCTCTAAGCGCTTCCTCCCCTTCCCGTCCCGCCCGCCGCGCCCCGGGACCCGCCTCCGCGCGGGCTCCCTCAGGGAGTGGAGCGAGTTCGAGGACGCCGTCGAGAGCAAGGACCTCTCCCGCGCGCTCCGCTTCCTGCAGTCCGTGGAGCCCGCGTCTTATCCGGAAGCGGCCAGGAATGCGGCTACGCAGGTGGCTCTCCCCCTGTCGCCGGGGCGGGACTGGGAGGTGCTGGACACCTGCATCGACGCAGATGACATGCGGCTCGTCGGCCGGGCGTACCAGTTCCTCTCCGACCGCGGGGTCCTCGCCAACTTCGGCAAGTGCAAGAACATAGGTAAACGCCGATCTCTCGTTAATTGTCCCATTTTTTGCGTGATAATTGAATGGGTTTGAGGGCCATTTTATCCAAAATTAGTATCCCAGTTGCCAAACTGCCTTCAAATTTGTACTTGGTGTAGAATTCGGTTTGTTAGCTGTTAGCAATGTTCGATGAGGTCTGCGGGGTTCATGGTAAAATCCAGCATTCTAGCTTGTATAAGCTATGTAGAATGCGAAGCTGTGAACTGATCTGAAAGTGTTTCACTATACTGATTCAGTCAAGGAACGCCCTGAAATTTTGCACTTGGCTTGCTCTGTATTTACAGCAATGCACTGATAGTTTTCATTTAGGTCAAGAGATATTTTATACCCTTTTTGCTGCAGTTCTGGAGGGACCGAGAGAAGTTACGCCGACAATTTTAAAGGAGATGACAGGCCTGGAAGGTGAAAATTGAGGCAATATTCCCTTTCTTTCATCTGTGTTCTTCCTTATTCAAACATTGAAGTGGCATTCTTTTTCAAACTCATACTGCAACACTCCTTGTCTTACCAGTGGATATGTGAAATAGGATAATGCACCAATTTAGGACTTCACCTTCTTATGTAGCCCTTATCTTCTTCATGTTTTACTTTTCTCAGCTGCAAAGCTTGCACCAAAGAAGTGGGGTCTCTCAGGAAATTCTCGTTATGTTCTGGCTACTTTTTTTGGCGGTGCATCTTTTCTACTAACCCAAGGAGTGGATGTACGGCCTAACTTGGCTGCGATATTGGCGTTAGCAACCGGAGATGCACTTTTTCTTGGTGGTACTTGTGCTGCACAAATCTCATGTTTCTGGCCTCCATACAAGCGCAGAGTCCTTGTACATGAAGCCGGACATCTTCTTACTGGTATTTCTTTCCTTCAATGTCTCACACTGTTTTATGGTCTCAAGTCCTGTATCGATCCAACTTTGGGATGGTAGCTTTTATTTGTTAGTTTTGCAGTCTGCTATTTGCATTGTTCAGGATATCGGTAACTGGTACCATATCGGTCAGGTGACGATAAGGGATAATATAGGCGAATTGGCCAGTTAATTGGCCGATAAACCAGTTAATCGGCTATTCGGTGACCCACCGAGTAGCGATTAAGTGGCCAATATTTGGAACAATGGCTATTTGTATAGCATCTGACTTCTGAGACTAGTTTTTACCCTAACACATCTTACTTTCATGAACCTGTGTCTAGCTTATCTAATGGGCTGCCCCATACGAGGAGTCATCCTGGATCCTTTTGTGGCACTGCGGATGGGCATTCAAGGCCAGGTACCACCTTTACTATTTTTTTCTTTTATTATATGTATGTTGTGCTAGTTGTTTTTTTTATGTTTATTATCTGATGAAGTAGTGTAATTTCTGTCGTTTCAATACATCATCCCGCCTTCTCAAAATTTTGAGTTAAGTTTACTTACAAGTTACAAGTAACAAATGTTCTACTGCCATCACTAGCAAGTGGTGTGACTGAGTTCAATCTGCCCATGTTCCTGCATACATTATTAAGAAAGTATGCACAAGTATTTTGTTTTCAAGTTGGATTTAGATGCAGTTTTAGAAGTATTTGCTGATCTAGAAGGCTAATAAACCTCACCAAGTTGGTATGTAGTAGCCAAGACTAAAGAAATATGTCTTGTAAGAAGTGGCTGAGCTAGCCAGCCTTTGGAGCCTGGGCAAAGCCTAACTGTGGCTATGGTAGTTTTAAAAGAATAGGCCCCCGCCCCAGTTCCATTGACCACGAAACCAAATCGGTTCAGGTTTTACATCACCAGTCCACGGGGGAATAACAGAAGCGTTACCCCAGCAAAACAAAAGAAGTAAATAAAAAGTTCAGAGAACGTCTTGTACATCTATTAACCGTGTTACAAGGAGATAACAAAAGACATCCACACGACCAGAACCCCAGATTGCACTCAGATGTTGGGGACGACATGAAGCATCATCTCATTCTCCACGAATTTCAGCGAGGTGGCTTCCAGCCAGCGGCCCAGCGCACAAGACTGGCCATAGTACCTTCCCAGGCTTCAGAATTAGCATGCTGCGGCCATGGGAACTCCATCTTCAGAGACTCAGGATGGAACCGCTCTGTCTATCTGCTCTCTTGCACCCTCCGAGCACAGGAGCCGCCACTGAAAGAAATGCAGCAATTTTCCACCAACTCACCCGCATTCCGGACAAATATGTGCTGATTAAAGCAAATATGATTATGAAGCTTCCACAACCCCCATAACGTCATTTGCTACTTTATGGTTGTATTACTTATCCACAAACAGGCTCCAGCCTCAAAGTAAGTTAGCAATGCCTGGAAGTCCAGTGAAATGAGAAATCACTTTCCAAGCATGCATGCCTCAGCTTCAGAACAGAGTACACATGATACCGGAAAAGGCTTTTGCCCTGCTTTATATATAAAGCAAACCTCCGAAGCCACAAGGTCCAACAAAGGTCACACAGCAAACACACGCACCCACACCCCGCACACGAAGTAGCACAACACAAGGTACAAACAGGTTCTGCTGAGGGCACAACTCAACAAGCCCAAAAATGAAAAACAAGTGGCGGCACAGAATGTGAGGATCTAATCCGGCTCTGGTGGCGGAGGAGGAAGCGGCGGCGCCAAGCGGAGAGCCATCGCGTGAAGATCAGCGATGATGGTGGTGATGGCATCTCGGTCCCGGGGGCGGCTAAGCGGCCACCAAAGCTGCAAATAACCACACATTTTGAACACAACGTCAGTAGCACGTCCTAGAGGCACACGCTGGATCACAAGCTTATTTCAGACCGTCCACAGTGTCCAGGCAAGGACCCCAATAGTCAGCCACCTAGTGTGGCGGACAGCTGGCGGTGAAGCCTGGAGTTTGGCGAAGAGGTTGGGGAAGTTGTTGTGGCACCAACTACCACCCACCGCTTCGCGGAGGCAACTCCATAGGAATTGTGCGGATACGCAAGAGAAGATGTGTTTCGAGTCTTCTTCTGTCCCATAGAGCGGACACATCCCATCTCCCGGGCCATTCCGCTTGAGCACTTCCACACCGGAGGGGACCCGACCTCTGATCCATTGCCACAGGAAGATCCGGATTTTCAGCGGTAGACGGATCGACCAAATCACCACGAGAGGCTCAGGTCCGGGTGTCGTTGCGATGGCCTGGTACATGGATGTAGTGGAGAAGCTACTTGACGGCTCTAGATGCCATGAGAAGCGGTCGTTCGCGTGCTCCACGTTAGGCTCATGTAGGGCGATGCATGCTAGAAGGTCCTGCCAGGCGAGGAGGTCCGGGGGCCCGAAAGGCCGCCGGAACACGAGGCGCCCTAAGTCAATAAGGGCCACCTCGACAGAGATCCTAGGTTCGACCGCGATGGCGAACAAATCCGGGAAACGGGCCGCGAAAGGGCGGTCCCCGGCCCACCGGTCGAACCAGAAGAGGGTGGACGCTCCAGACCCCACCGAGATGGAGGTCCCGATGCGGAGGACCGGGAGCAACTATATTAGAGATTGCCAGAACTGAGAGCAACCAGACCACTGACAGAAGGCGAGCGGCTGGCCATGCAGGTATTTATTCTGAATCATGCGTAGACAAAGGCCCCCTTCCCCATTCGCAATCTGCCACAGCCAGCGAGTCAGCAGGGCAATGTTCATGCGTTTGGATGACATGATCCCAAGCCCGTCTTGATCCCGCGGTATCCACAGGTAGGTCGTGGGGAAGGCACCCAACTTGCAATTAAGGCGGTCAGCGATGCTTTGGCTCTCGGAGGGGGAGTAGCCCAACACCATAACCTTGCTCTTGTCAAAGTTAATCTTGAGCCCTGACATTTGTTGGAAGCAGAGGAGGAGGAACTTCAGGTTCGTGATGTCGTTCTCGGAGCCTTCCACCATGGTGATGGTGTCATCCGCATACTGTAGGACGGATACGCCATTCCCTCCCACCAGGTGCGGGACTATCCCGCGGAGGTGGCCCGCCTCTTTAGCCTTATCGAGGATGGAGGCGAGCGCATCGACCACCATGTTAAACAAGAACGGGGAAAGAGGATCGCCCTAACGCACCCCACAGAAGGTGGGGAAGTAGGGTCCAATCTCCTCGTTGATGTTAACGGCGGTCCGGCCCGAGGAGACCATCTGCATGACCCTGGTAACCCAACGATCATTGAAACCCTTCCGGAGGAAAACTTCCCGAAGGAAGGCCCAGCTGACCATGTCATAACCCTTGTGGAAGTCCAGCTTCAGGAAGACCGCCTTGAGGTGTTTGGAGCGAACTTCATGGAGAGCCTCATGGAAGACTAGGACTCCATCCAGGATATAGCGTCCCTGGATGAAGGCCGACTGGTCGGGGTGGGTGATGCGGTCCGCAAGAGGGTCACCCTATTGGCGTACCCCTTTGCCAGGATTCGGAAGATCACATTGATCACCGTGATCGGGCGGAACTGGCGAATGTCGAAGGCATCAGGCACCTTGTGGATGAGGGTGATAATCCCATAATTAAGGCGGGCTAGGTCGATGGAGCCCACAAAAAACTCCTCAAGAAGGGCCATGACCCCTTGCTTAATGACATTCCAGAAAGTCTGGAAGAACTTCACAGGGAGGCCATCTGGCCCCGGAGTGGACGTCAGGTTCATGCCCTTGATGGCAGCCCAGACCTCCTCCTCCGAGAACGGAGCCGTGAGGGCTGCATTATCTGCCGCGGAAACGCACATGTGCTCAGGCTAGATGTCGTGGGCCAGAGCAACTCCTCCCCGAGGGGAGGCTGAGAATAGGGCCTTATAGAAGCCGTCGACATGGGTCCGGATGTCCTCCAGTCGCCGCAGGAGGGTCTCACCGTCCCAAAGCAAGGGGATGGTGTTCGGGCGCCGCCGGCCATTGGCAATGGCCTGAAAATATGCCGTATTGGCGTCCCCCTTGAGGACCCAATTTTGTGTGCCCCGCAGACGCCAGTAGGCCTCCTCATCCGTATATATGACCATGAGCTGATCCTCAAGATCGTACCGGAGTAGCCACTCCTCCGAGGTAAGGCCCGTGGAGTCGGCCCGGAGGTCTAGGGCCTGGATGGAGTCGAGGAGGGATTTCTTTCATTCTCGCAGGTTCCGGCCAAGGTAGATCAGGCACATTCTGTCTTTTATTTAAATTGTCTCTATTTAGGAGCCTGGGAAAATGTGGATTTTTGGTGGGACAGCTTAGCTTCCAAACAGCAGGAACATGTACAGGCATAACTCCCTTAAAGTTGATGATAGTGTAAAATTAACTAGCAGAGTACATCCCTTTTGATTCAAACTTCCAGATAATAGCATCATCATACTCATTAATCTGAAGCGAATTAGCAATATGAATCACATCAAACTGTTTGTTGAGCCGATTCTGATCTACACATCTTCTAAAAGTATCTTTTATATTGCACCCAATCCTAGATGTCAGGGAAATATTATGCCCATACAACTCCTAGAATTGAATAGCAAGACTTGAGGTGCCAAACCAATGGTCTTCCAAGAACTTCACCTTTTTGACATTTCCAACCTTCCACTGATATCCCATCATACCAGCTTTTGCAGCCCATAAGACACCCTCCTCCAAAAGGGAGAGATATCATTGGTAGGACAGGCAAATAAGTTTGGGTCCTGAGTTCTATACTTGCAAAACAATTATCTGTTTCTAGAGTTTGTTGTCATTTAAATGGTACTCCCTCCGTCTCATAATGTAAGACGTTTTTTGACACTAGTGTAGTGTGAAAAAACGTCTTACATTATGGGACGGAGGGAGTATCTTTTAACCCAAGGTCTAGAAGACACATGCTCATATCTGTACCCCTAAACCACCAAATTATTGTTTTCCTGTATCAACAGATACCAATGGGCTCCAAATTCTTTTTTTCCTGTGTCAACAGATACCAATGGGTTGGATGATATTTATGATGGCTCATATCCAGAAGCAGTATGCCATCTGAGAATTTATGAGAGCTATAGCCCATTTTCAAGATACTTCATAGGGAATTTAATGATACTCATCATGTAAATAGGAATATTTGCTTACCAGGATTGAATAAGAACTAATTTCTCACTATCAATGACAGATTGCAAGTCCTCCTTTCTAAGTTTGGTATAGTGCAAGGGAACTCCAAGATACTTCATAGGAAATTCCCCTAATCTGCAACATAAGGTTTGGGCATAAGTTTGGCCTTAATCAGCATCGATGTTGATAGGCATAAGTTCACACTTGTGATGGATATTTGTTCCAAGCAAGAGAGGATCCGCTTAAGGATCATGGCAGATTTTTTTTTTCAAACCAGATATTAAACCATGCCTAGCAGATTTCATCAGCATTCTAGTGAACACTCAGTTACTAGGTTAAATAGTAAAGGAGAGATAGGGTTGACCAGCTTCAAAGAAGTTGCTATTGACCTTTATAGAGCAAGGATTGTATCAAATTCATCCATTTAGCACCAAAGCCCCTCTGGTGCATCATAGAATTAATAAATTCTCTATTTACTCTATCAGGCCTTCTCATAATCTAGCTTAAACATAGAACCAGATTGCTCGCTGTGTGCTACATCATGAATAATTTCATGTGCATTGCTATGGTAGTGAACTTTTGCCCAAACATTAGTCATCTTCAACCTCAAACACAGCACTGTTTCGACTAAAAAAAATGTTTCTAAGGGAGGCTTGCCAGCCGAGCCCAGCCAGCTGCCCAGGGTTGCCAGGAGGTGGCTCCGCCAGTGCTCGTAAGAGTAAGAATATAGGATTAGACTTCCTTGTTTTTCTTTGTGCAGATTGTGGCACAATGTGTCAAAAAATCCTTAAGGATCTGAGATATGCTTTTCATAGAGATCTCAAGATGTGTAATGTCACACCTCTGCAGGCAGGAACACAGTTCTGGGACGCAAAAATGGAGAAAGAACTTGGTGAGGGTCATCTGTCTAGTACAGCATTTGACAGGTATGTAACCAGGTGTTATGTTTCGATTTCGACACTTGGAGTTGTTGGACATCGTCTCTTCTGTACTGAAGCGAGATCGTAATTGCAGATACTGCATGATTCTGTTTGCTGGAATCGCCGCAGAAGCACTTGTATACGGGGAGGCAGAAGGAGGAGAAAATGACGAGAATTTATTCAGGAGTTTGTGTGTTCTGCTCGATCCTCCGCTTTCTGTCGCACAGGTCTATATTCTTCTTCTGATGTGTCTCTTCTTACCTTCGTCTTAATAAACCAAAAACAGTCCATGAGTATCTTTCGTTGCTTATCACCAGATGGCAAATAGAGCTCGCTGGTCAGTGATGCAGTCTTACAACCTCCTGAAGTGGCACAAGAAAGCACATAGAGCTGCCGTCAAAGCACTTGAAAGCGGACATGGTCTCAGCATCGTCATTAGGAGGATCGAAGAAGCCATCGCCTCCGACAGATAGCTGGGAATGTTGATATCTTACACGTATTCCTGCCGATAAGGTTTACTTACTGAGAGGTTTCAGCAATGCAAAGAAGTTGACGCACACAAGAAATCTTGCTACTTGCTGAGGCAAGAAGTGGAGTGAAGCTGGGACTGCACGCGCTCTTCAATGAAATCATAACCATAATATAGTATGGCTCGTCGATCCATTGATGTGGTTTAAGGAGGAAAAGGATCATCTGATGCATGTGTAGCCAGATGAGCTCCCGTGGAAATTTGCAAGCTGGGAAAAAGCTATGTGCTTGGTGTTGTTGCCAGTATGCCATAAATGTGCATATACATAGGAGATGTAAAGAAGTGATGATGATGAATATTTTTTTGTACGTTTGACAAATATAAACATAGGTAACAATAGATATACATATACTCCCTCCGTTCCTAAATATTTGTCTTTCTAGAGATTTCAACAAGTGACTACATACGGAGCAAAATGAGTGTATCTACACTCTAAAATATGTCTACATACATCCGTATATTGTAGTCTGTTTGAAATGTCTAGAAAGACAAATATTTAGGAACGGAGGGAGTACCTTTTTGTTTCAGTGCTTTTGACAGCTATCTGGTTGATTGGATGACCGATCGTTGTCTATGGCTTGATTCCATGCTCCAAACATGATATAATACTCGGATATGCAGAACTCACAACTCTATTAGAAAGTAGAATGACCAAGTTTTACAAGAACTTTCAAGTGGATGAGATCGATCGAGTGGTCTCAGTTGGAGATGGGATCGCACATGTTTATGGATTGAACGATATTCAAGCAGGAGAGACGGTGGAATTTGCCAGCGGTGTGAAAGTTTTTCTCTTTTGAGAGAAGCCCACATGCCACTCTTCTATCCCACCGTACCACGGTACCACAGAGGGTATCGGTGGCCTCGTGATCTCCATGAACAGAGATCACTACTAAAAAACTATAACTATAAGGACTCGAACCAGAATTTCGCCTCTGCCACTTTCAGTTCATTGTGTGGACAGAAACATTTGCAAAAGGACGCGTCACTCGAAGCAAACGGCTTCCATTTATGTTTGCTCGCTTGCCGATCGAAGCAGCTCTGGACTTCAGACTCAGGGAATAATACAACCTGCCAGTGCAAAGTCACAAAGACAAGTTCTGAATTATACCCCTCAGGTTCAGCATTGTACTAGTACTTGTTCTTGAAAACAGCATCTCAGCAACTCTAGACCCCTACGACATACATCCACGCATTTGACACAAGTGAAAGAAAACATTGCCTATTTGCACGTCCAGTATAATGTCTTGGAGCTGAACTCCTCTTTTTTTTTTCCTTTTTTTTTTGCGGGTTCTAGTAGTATATACAGTATGAAGCAACCAACACACCGCGTATGGAAACGCTCCCAGGCATTGCATATCCCGAGCTCGCCATACATATAAACTGCCAGATCAAGGAGACGGTGCATATATATCTTGTAACCAGCTAAAAACTCAAAAGAAGAGCCACAGCATTATTTGAGGATACATGTACGCAGCTTGATCAGCACTTCAGCAGCACCGTTGCTGCAGCGACTCGTCACATTCTCCAGATAACTGAAGCTTACTCCGCTGATACAAGCTTACAACGATTGGGCTATCGCCTTTCAGAAATGAAATGAAAAGAAGAAAGGTTATCTCTCGCAAAAAGGGTTTATCATTGGATCACATGTCCTCCCTGGAGAGAGCCTGTCACCACCGGAGGCCCGCTCTGGAGAGTGTCGTCGTCGCCGGAGGCGTGCTTTCCATCATCTGTGTCGCTTTCAGGCCCTTCACCACCTCCAGCATGGTCGGCCTCGCCCACGGGTCGTCAGCGGTGCAGCCCCGGGCGATGGCGAGCACGCGCGCCATCTGCTGCCTGCACGCGCCCGAAGCCGGCAGGAGGCAGGGATCGAACACCTCCTTCTCGCGGCGGCGCGCCACCATCCACTGCACCCAGCCGACGAGGCTTCCGCCGCCTTCATCCACCTCCTGCCCCGTTGGCTCCTGCCCGGTCAGCAGCTCTAGCATGACGACGCCGAAGCTGTAGACGTCGCCCCTTGCGGTGCATCGCATCGACAGCCCGTACTCCGGGGGGATGTAGCCGAGCGTGCCGGCGAGGTTGGTGCTGACATGGGTCTCGCACGCGCTGATGATCCTCGCGAGGCCGAAGTCGGAGACCCTCGGCTCCAGGTCCCAGTCCAGCAGGATGTTGCTCGATTTCATGTCCCGGTGGATGATATGGGGCACGAAGCCGTGGTGCAGGAACGCCAGGCCCTTGGCAGAGCCAAGGCATATCTTAAGACGGTCTGGCCATCCCAGCGAGTAGGCTGCGTCAGTCCGGTTCTTCCTCAGCCATGCCTCGAGGCACCCGTGCTCCATGTACTCGTAGATCAGGAACCGCTCATCGCCGGAAGCGCAGTAGCCAAGGAGGGGAACAAGGTTTGGGTGTTTCACCTTCCCAATGGTCTCTATCTCAGCTTGGAATTCACGGTTGTCCTGGAGCTGGTGGCCACCGTGCAGCCTCTTGACAGCAACTTGCCGGCCTCCGAAGAGTGCTGCCCTGTAGACAGTGCCAAAGCCACCGTCGCCTATGATGTGTAGATTACTGAAATTCTCAGTGGCTTTCAAGATATCATCTGCGGCGACCCTCATCAGTGAGTGCTCAAATGTCGCGAGGTTGATACTCAGAGGTTCCCGTGACTTCTTCCCTAGGAGTTTGCTCCTTAAGGTTTCCTCGGAGGTCACCATGGTCTTGCTCGCAGGTACAAGAGCCCACGAGGACCTTCTCTTCAATAGTCTCCGTCTCAAGTAAACCCCCAGAAGAACCAATAGAATGATAATGATCGTAATGCCACAGACGATTGCCGCTAGTGAAACTTGATAAGATGGATGAGCCGCCTTGTGATTGATGTTATTAGCAGCACAGTCCGCTAAGTTGTACGTGCCAACGATGTGGTTACCAGAGAAGTTGGCAAACACAAGGTTAAACATATCACATATACCACATGGGATGGTGCCACTGAAATCGTTGCTTGATAAGTCAAGATAGTTCAAAGTGGTAACATTGCAGACAGCTGAAGGCAGGCTCCCATTGAGGCTATTGCTGTGGATATCAAGAGAGGTCAGCCCTGTGAAGTTGGAGATAGACACATCGAGGCTCCCTGAGAAATGGTTATTGCTTGCATTGAACGTGTTCAGGGCACTCGCGGATCCTTCATCCCCATCGGGACAGGAGAATAGGATTTCTCCAGAGAGGTTGTTGTTACTGACATCCAGACGGCTTAGGTGATGGTTGCAGAGCAAAGACTGGGGTAGATTGCCAGTAAGCGTGTTACCCGACAAGTTCAGCTTATAAATTGCAGGAAGAATGTGGCCTATCTCAGCAGGAATGGATCCATTCAGGCGGTTATTAGACAGAGAAAGGCCCTGAAGTTGTACAGATGGCGCAGACCAAGGAAGCATATGTCCTACTAATGCATTGAAAGACAGGTCAATGGTTGCAAGACCCATCAGCTCGCCAAGCTCTGCAGGAATAGTTCCATTCAACAAGTTGCCTTGCAGGTATAGTTCCGCCACTACAGCACAATCCTTGATCGTTGTTGGGATCTGACCAGTCAATTGGTTGTATGACAGGTCAAGAAGTCGTTGGTGCTGATAAAATCTCAAATCAACGTGAGACGCGTGCGAGAATCCCACACAGATCTCGGAAGGGATAGTGCCTGACAGCTGATTATTAGACAAAGCCAAACTATTAAGCAGTGTCAAGCGTGATATCTCCCTTGGGATGTGTCCGGTCAGACTGTTATAGCTCAGGTCTAGCGTGACGAGGTTTGTGCAGTTGAAGAGCTCTACCGGGATGTTCCCAGACAACATATTGCAACGCAGAGACAATGTTATCAGACTCTTTAGAGTGCCGACCGACCGTGGAATTGGTCCTTCCAAGTAGTTATTGTCAATCCGCAGAATCTTCAAGTGGGAAAGTTCGGCAATGCTCTCAGGGATCATGCCGGTGAGGTTATTGTCACTGAGATAGAGTTCCTGAACAGTTGATGACTCCCAGAACTTGTCAGGCAGAGACCCCGTGAAATTGTTCTGGGTGAGATCCAGGCTTACTAGCGGTAGCTCAGCCAAGTATTCTGGTATCTCACTACAGAGCTGGTTAACTTGCAAACTCAGTATAGTGAGGTTCCTGCATCCTTTGAATGTCTCCTTGATACTCCCTGTCAGATTGTTACTATACAAGTTGAGTGACCGCAGAGAGATAGCTTGACACACCCCGGCAGGGATAGGGCCTGAGAGCAGGTTCTTTCCGGCAGAGAATTCAACCAAATGCTGCAAAGGCAGCAATGGCAGAGGCCCACTGAACATGTTGTTCACCAACGATATGGACTTAATATTCCCCCAGTTTTGAAGCCAATCTGGAATGTGACCCGACAGTCTGTTACCTTCCGCTTTAAAGCTGATAATAGCTTCTAACTCTGCAAGTTCTTCAGGGATAGAGCCAGTAAAATGATTGAAGGACAGGTCTATAACAGTAATCTTCTTGCAGTTACCAAGTTCTTTCGGTATGGCCCCAGTGAGCCCTGCACGAACTGCTAACAATTTAATTAGATTGCTCAGTTCACCGACAGATGTTGGGAGTTCAGCAGTGAAGTTGTTCCCTGATATATCAAGAGTCATCAAGCTTTCAAGACCACCGATTGACCGAGGTATGGCACCATTGAACTTGCAGTTGGAGAGTTTAAGCACTTTTAGCCGCTTCAGGTGACCAATCTCTTCTGGAATGCTTTCAGTGAAACCATTGTTCATTAAATTTATAACTTCCAGGTTTTCTAGTTGACCAATCTCCTCAGGAATTGGCCCAGTCAAACCGTTTGACGACAAAACAAGTCTCCTGAGGTTCACCAATGTGCCTATTCCAGGAAATATTGATCCAGTGAGGCTGTTATTGCTTGCGGCAAGGTATGAGAGCCGGGTCAGATTACTGAAAGCTGCCGGTAACGACCCACTGAATGTGTTCCTGTTAAGGTTCAGAAACTCCAGGTTCTGCAAGGTTCCCAGCTCTGGAGGAAGGCTTCCAGAGATGGAATTCATGGACATGGATAGCTTAGTGAGGTGCTGAAGCTGACCAATGGCAGGGCTCAGTTGTCCGGAAAGGCAGTTTTTGTCAAGCACCAGTTCTTTAAGCATCTTCAAGTCAAATAGTGAAACTGGTAGGGGGCCAGCGAGCTGATTATTGCTCAGGTCTAGGTACTGGAGCTGCCGCAAATTTCCCACAACTTCTGGGAGCTCACCATTGAACTGACATCCACTGACCTTTAACCGAACAAGCAACTGGAATGTCCCGATGCATGACGGAAAGGGGACATAGAGTGGCACATGGGACAGATCTATGGCCACAACCGCGTCTCCCGCACAAGTTATACCTGACCAGCTGCATGGAGGAGTTTTTGGATCAAACCAGTCATGGAGAAAGCCTTTCCCTTGAGGAATTGCATTCCTCAGAGCAAATAGATTCCTTTTATCAGATTCCGGCGATGCAGATATACGGATAATACAGAGAAGTTGGACCAACAGGTAGAGGCTATCCTGGAAAAGGAGGGGACAATCAAGAGTAAGTATCAGTGCTGAGGTAACAGAGTTTTGAACAATGACAATACATCAAACCAATAAATCTTGCAGGCAAACAAATGAAATAAGGTGCTAAAAAATATCCCCTCCGTTCCTAAATATAAGCCCTTTTAGAGATTCCAATACCAACTACATACAAAGCAAAATGAGTGAATTTACACTCTAAAATATGCCTATATACATCTGAATGTAGTCCTTATTGAAGTCTCTAAAAAGTCTTATATTTAGAAACGGAAGGAGCACTTGGCAGAAAAAACTAATCAGGGCATCTTCCATGAGCCAATAGACGATCGTGGATTCAACAAAGCAGAAGGTGATTCAACAAAGCTTAAGCTGGTGTTCTAGATTGGTATATACATATGCTAAATAAGAAATAAGAAATTACTATGTAAGATTAAGAGTCCCAGGCAAGGGGAATCTGGATACATGCCAATGTAATTCTAAATACCATCGCCAACTTCCAAAGAAATTGCACGTGCAAGATTGCTCTTGTACAAACTGTCCAGATATGTCATGCCATTTGCAACACTTACCTGAATATGCTACTCTGTCAGGGTCAAAATGTTCATTTTACATTTCACATTTGTAGCGAAATGCCCTTCCTTGGCTGTTGTTTTCACATCCACACACAGCCAATACATCGAACAGGTTGTGGGCGGCGGCGGACAATCCATCACAGCTCTTTCCTTCTCCCTCTTCTCCGGCAATGCTGCCCGGTTCTCTTTCACCTCGCAGCTGGGCTCACCGGCAATCGTCCGGCACGTCATGACGTTCCTCGCCGTCAGTCGTCACCCCCGACCCGAGGTGTTGGCCTCGACGGTCCTGGTGATCGCGGAGGCACCAGACGGGGAAAGGGAGCCGCCAGGGCCGGGGCGATGACGAGGGACAGGCAGAGGTCGGCGCGCGGCGAGGGGGCGACGGCGGGAACGGATAAGAGCGCGACGGGAAGCTGCAGCGTCGCGTCCCTCGAGCTACAGCGAGAGGCCTCCATCGATCTGCGGGCCGGCGGCGAACGGCCGGCTACTTGGCGTTTACGCAGTGCGGAATCCTGACCGGCGAAGCTCACGGTGAGCTATGGCGGCGGGTAGGGGTGGCGGTGGTGGTGGCGGGACTGGAACGCACAAACTTCTATCTTGGCGGTGGGTAGGGGGGTCACTGCTCCGCCGTGTTAAAATCATTTTAACTGTAAATTGGCTTTATATTTTTTGAGCAAATAAAATGGCTTTATATTGAAACGACCTCCAGAAGACCCGTATATACGGAAAGTTCACTCACTGAGGATGTGTCACTTGAACCTATACCTGGCCATGGGAAGCCCGGCCCGGCCAGCCTGACCCGAAAAAGCCCGACCTGGCCCGGCCTGGCGCTGCTCCCGGGCCGGGCTCGGGCCTAGATTTTGTGCCTGATAGCCGGGCCGGGCCAGGCCCGGGCCCGTCGTTTTTGCATTTTTCTGAAGGTCGGGCCGGGCTGGCCCGGAGCCCGACGGGCTTTTACATGTTTGGGCTGGGCTCGAGCCCAGAAAACAGGCCCGATGGCCGGCCGGACCGGGCTCGGGCCTGGGTTTTTTGCGTCAAGTTTGGCTAGGCCTGGCCCGAAGCCCGGCCCGGCCCGAGGTATGGCCAGGTATACTTCAACCCTGCCATTAGATTGATGTCTGGTTCTACAAATGGCTTTACATACAATTTAAGTTTAAGATCAACCACCACAGACATTACAACGCAACGCAGAGAGTGTGCCCTGAGCAAAACAACAAAGTCGCGTCTCGACCAACACCAGTCACCTCAAAGAGCAACAACTACAACCGGGCCTCCCTTCCTGACGCACCAACCACCCTAGAATGCCTAAAAGGAGATGGCGAGTGGATGGCGGGATTCAGATAGACCCAAGCAAGTTATCGTCTTTGACTCACCGGCAACGGCGTACATTGTGCCGATGAAGATCTACCTGGACCAGCGGCAAGCATAGAAGAGCCGCAACACAAAACCTCCAAACCATGTCTCCCCACACGAGGCTCTCAACAGTCACCATATCAGAGACACCGCCATCGCCGATCCGAAAAGGGGCCTAGGCTTTCGCCCGGAGACAACAACCCAAGCAAGAGGGCATGCCGACACACCTCCGCGACGCCTTGAAGGAGGGAAACGACACCCACAGGCGCCGTCGCCGCTAGCACCGGCCGAAGATGGGCAAAGATTTTCATCTGTAATGTCGCGCACTTCCAACCATCCCCACTGTATTGAGGCCACTGTCCATGTTGGGTTACTCCGCCACCGCCGCAGCACCTCGCCAATGTGATCAGAACGTCGTGGAACACCGACACACCGCACAACCTCCGTCACACAGCTCACCTTCCACCTCCGGCACGACCAAGACCCCGCAACACCAGAACAAATCTCGACCTCATGCAGTACCCAACCCACCAACTCCTGGCTGGCAGAAGCATAGCGGTTGCGGCTTAGAGCCCCAGATCCGGTCCAAGCCCTCTCCTTTAGCACCTGCGCCAGTGCCACCAGGAGGCCACCACCGCTCGTCCAAACACTGCAGCGAGGTCCGGCCGCTGCTCGCGCGGTAACACCTGGTCGAGAGTCGTTGTGCCTCTCTATGTCCGAGCGGCGTCGCCTCCGCCGTCACCCATGTCGGCTCCAATTGGACGGCACCCCCACGCCTGTGCTCCTCCACTATGCTCCACGTCGTGCACCGCCGCGCTCCGTCGTGCCTGCGCTCCTCACTGTGCCCCACTGCGCACCTCGCTGTGCCCCACACGTGCACCTCGCTATGCTCCGCCGCACCGGAAGAACTCACTCGCACTGCCCGCTTGACGCCCTCCCCCGCACGAGGAAGGCATGTCGGGGCGCGCCGACCACACTCGTCGACTTTGTGGGCCAGGCGCCGCCGCTGCCGTCGGCGGCGGTGGCAAGGGGATCTCATGGAGGCGGGGGCTTCTCGGCGCTAGGTTTGGCACCTCCAGAGCCTCCCGAGCGAGCGGCCCGGGAAGGGAAAGGGGATCAAACTGGATTTTTCTTACAAGTAAACAAATAGGATTGTCGCCCTGGAAGGCATGGTGTGCCCCCTCTACCATGAACCCCATGAAACTGTCGATCACCTGATCTTCCGGTGCATGTCTGCTTCGTGGTTCTAGAACTCGGTTGGGATTGTTGTTCTTGAAAAAGCGCCGAAGTGCAAAATCTCCACCTCATGTACGTGCCAACCGCTGTCAGCCCCGACACTACCAATGCCTTCACCATCTTGTGTTGTTGGCAACTCTAGAAGCACCACAATGGGGTGGTCTTGGGGTTTAGAGGCCTCACACCCTCTCTCTCCCTCTACTTTGGAAGGCATGCCGGGATGATGCTACTCTTGGCGCTCACATCTGTCGACTGCCTATCATCCTGAAGCAGGCGGCCGGATTGCTCGTTGCTCGCCTTCGGACCCCCCCCCCCCCCGATGCCTTTGATTTCTCTTTTTTCTCTTTGGGTGATTCCATTTACCTTCTTTGTAAACATTTGAGATCTGCCTCCTTTTGGAAATATATTCAGGTGGGAAATGCTCGGATCCCCCCCTCTCCCTCGGCTTTGATTTTTTCCTTACAAAAATAGAAAAGGAAAGCAAAACTGAAACAGAAAAGTTTGATCGGATTGTTTATCACTCACGAGCAACGAAATGGCATCACACCTAACCGGACAAAACTCTCAAATATCAACGCGTAGAGCCAAGCCAAGAGTGCACATGTCCCTTTCTCTCTCTCAAATAATAATAAGAAGAATGGTGCACATGCATATGCAATTAATCTACTTGAGACAAGGATCTTAATTCTTAAACCGAGTAGAGTATGTACCTTCCAAAGCATGACTCTGTGCTTGATCAATTCTCGAGAGCCGTGACAACAACTCAACTGTTTGAGCAACGAGAAGAGGAACGAGCGACCTCCTCCACACCACTGCGGCTTTACTTAGGGGCGCTGACCGGCGGCGGCGAGGAAGAGGATGGAGAAGGAAGGAGCGCCAGAGGTAGCGGATGGGAACGCCACCCGTGTCGCCCTTCGGGGGGGGGGGGGTAGAGGATTCCGAAGAATGTGCTTCCTATCCTCTGCACTCTATTCTTTCATCTTCACCACTGCAACCAGAGCAAGCCCAACTACACCAGATCTGGGTACCGCCAGAGCAGGCCAGAGCCTCCCGCCGCTAAATCCCTTGCTGCCCATACGACCAAGAGGTGCAACCACCACCGCCACCACGAAGCATGTCGGAAAGACAACCGTGCAGCACACCGCTGGATTGCTTGCCTTGGTACCCCCCCCTCCGATTTCTCTTTTTTTTTGTGATTCACTTTACCTTTGTTGTGAACATTTGAGGGCTGCCCCTTTTGGAAATATATCCAAGTGGCAAATTCCTGACCCCCTCTCCCCCACCCTCCGTGTTATTTATATTTTACAAAAATAGAAAAGAAAAGCAAAAATGAATTCGTCGCTGATGAGCAACGAAATGGCATCACGGTGTGTTGTGGGGCGTGACTTTGTACCGGATGCTGTTGATCATCGCTTTATATATAAAATAGGGCAAAAGTCTTTTTTGATAAATGGCATCACGGTTAACCGGACAAAGCTCTCGAGTTCAATGCACAGAGCCAAGCCAAGTGTGCACATGCCCCTCTCTCTCTCTAAAAAAGAAGAAGCAGTGTGCACATGCATATGTGATTAATCAACTTGAGGCAAGAATCTTAATTCTTAAACGGAGTAGAGTATGTACCTTCCAAAGCATGACTGAGCAACGAGAAGTGGAAACGGCCGAGCTGATCTCACCCGAAAAGAGAGGGGAAAGAAATCCTGAAAACAAGGGATCCAAAAGCAAGCACGGGCTGGACCATGCATGCAAGCAATTAATTAGTTAATGATATCCAAAAAAGCTGCCAAGCAGTTACCAATTGGCAACCACTCTAAAGGATAAAGATTTGTTTAAGACACATTTATATATGCCTTAGTTATCACACATCTAAATAACTCAATCAATTAAAAAAAGATAAAAAAATGCTTGCATGAATCTTAGCATAAAATTAATGTCATTGAACTTAGATGTGCAATATTTAGAACACATTTTGATATGCTTTAGCAAAACTAAAAAGGGTAATCATCATTCAAGAATAGCAAAAGGAGTAGAGTTACGGTAGCATTTACTGACACGTCGAGCTATTGCGGCCGCTCTCGGCCGGGGCGATATGCAACCAGGGCCCTTTCAATTTATTACTCCCTCTATTTTTATTTAGTCTGCATATTAGGTTTGACCGAAATCAAACTTTGTAAAGTTTGACCAAGTTTATAGAAAAATATATAAACATTTACCATAACAAATCTATATGATGTGAAAGTACATTCAATAATAAATCTAGTGGTATTGATTTTTTATTGTATATATTAATATTTTTGTTTATAAACTTAGTCAAAACTTACAAAGCTTGACTTTGACCAAAACTAATATGCGGACTATATAAAAACAGAGGGAGTACTAGATTTCGAAATATAGCAATAACTGGGCAAAATAATGTAGTACGGGATTGCAATCTTGAATAAATTTATTATAGGATTGAAAAAGATATGCCCCTTGGGTGTATACCTGCCGTGCATGCATGTCCCACAGAAGGCAAATTATATGTGAATACGAATAATAGTAGACTTCACGGCGATAGGACCAGCGCGTGATCGGTGTAACACACTTCAGGCATGCAGACCTCAGCGCGTCGCACACGTACGAGACTTGTCAAAATTCAAATGCCCCTGGCAATTCCAAACTCACTAGCTACTGTAGATGATATGTAATTCTTCTCTTGAGGATGTATAGATCGACCTGTAATTCCTTTTTTTATCTGTATATGTAATTCTGCTGGTACTGCAGATCTACATACAGGACAGGAGCGAGATCACACCATTCTGCACGATATGTAGCCCCGTCGGGATCGGCCTGGAGAGCTGGCGGAACAGCCGCGCATGATCGGCCGGAGCAGAGCAAGAGACGAACAAGGAAACAAACACGGCATCTCGACGTGGAAGGGCCATGCAGATATAGAAGGAAAATGGAAGAAGCGAGGGAGGAGGGAGGGACCGACAAGTCTTTGCTTACTCGCTCGATCGGTGACAGAGCCTCGCTCGATCGGGGTGCTGGCCACGTACCGCCGGCGATCGAGACGGACGGCGCCTCGATCGACTGTCCCCTGCGTGTTCGTACTGCCTTGGACTGTCCTGTGGTGAGAGCACGAGAGAGAGGCATGAGCGTGCAGCAAGAGAGAGGGCACGGAGAGACGGGAGGGCGCGCCATCTTGCTTTACCAGGTCTATCCCACGCGCGATGGGCGCGCTCGCCAACTCGCCGGCGACGTGTTCCAGGCGCGGCCACTCAGTCTCGGCGAGCTGGCGAGGAGAGGAGGAATGAAAGAGACAAATGACGGCGTTCCTGGGAGGGTGGCGGCGTATTTATATGGGTTTCGGCTAGGAACGGGAAAGAAAAGGGTGCATGCATGGTGGTAGTTGCCATCCCGGGCCTTCGCCTTGAATCCGCCGGCTACCTTCCATTTCTATTTGGCCTGCCACCTTGTGCTCCACACCGCGTTGCTGCCGATCTTGTTTTTTTTTTTCAGTTGGGTTTCTCATCTTTTTGTCGGCCGTGTAGATCTCTGCTCTAGGAGTGGGTGGGTTCTTCCTTCTTTGTATCTGCCGGCGGCCAATACGGGGTTTGGATTCACGGTCTAGGGTCTAGGCTCGCCGAACCTCCACTATAGAAAGGGCGGGGTAGCGTGGCAGCGATTCAGATGTGACAAGTGAAGAGAGTCGACGTCAAGGCATGGAAGAACATGTGGCGCATGGCGGGGAGCAGGGCGCACGCACCAACTTCACTGAAGTGTTTGTGACGGACCAGGGACGGCGACCGGGTATGACTCACCTACATAGTAATGATATTAACAATGTTGCGAGTGGGACGGGGTTAGAGTGTGGTGTAAGATATATAAGTAGTAGGCATTAAATTTGATGGCTATAGACAAAACAAAACAGGGATGAGATCACCTTCTGTGAGTAGCGGATGCGGGGTTTTTGACCTGAGGGCAGTTGCCTTCGAAATGGCAGGGGGGAGCTTTGCCACGCAGACAGAAGGATTTCACGGACGTGCTGACGTGAAAAGTTGTGATTGGGAAAAAGAGGTGAAACGGACCCACCCCATAAAAATCAGGAGGGAGTTTAGCAGTAAGTTGGAAGGGGTTCGCTGCGGCCCCGTAAAGCACCGTGTGTGTAGCATTTTTAAAAGGGGGGGGGGGGGGGTTGCCTAGATGGTAGAGATTTAGAGCATCCCTTTTTTAAGGTAACTACGTGTTCATAATAACAAATCACGATTATAACATCACAATAGCACAATTCTAGATAAAGCGAGGACACATATCTCGGTATGACTGAAAAAGGGACACCCGCTAAAATTCAAAATACAACCAAGCCTTAGAGGGTCACTTCACAAAGAACAACCATCAACCGCCTCCGACCTCTGTCGTCGTTGAATCATCGCCAAATTGGAAGGAGACGAAGAACTTTCACACCCTGGTTTAGAGGAGCACCATCGCGACAAAAGCCGCTTTATGAGCCAATGAAATAATCCGTCGCAAGCGACAGAACCATATCCGATGTGGCACGTTGGCCGGGGAACATCCCCATGCTTCCTGCTAGACACCGTCACCACCTTCTTCATCAGATAAAGTCGAAAAACAACACAGGGGATGCATGTTGTCGACCACCAAGCCATTTGTTCCGCTGAGGTCATCACAGCAACAGTCAAAGAGAACGACAATTCCCGGACCAAACCAAAAGAAACCAATCTCGTTGATCCAAGCGACCATTGAGGAATACATGCCATCGACTCTTTGACGCCGCCACGAACAACGCCGTCGTCGCCAGTGGCAGAGCTTGGGACACATCTTAGGAGGGGCAAATGGGCTGGGGGGGGGGAACTAACATCAGGTTTAGGCTAGATTTCTATGAATCTATGGGCAATTACTTATGATAATATGAACAAATCTCCTGGGTAGGGGGGGGGGCGATGGCACAGCTTGATATCCACTAAGCTCCGCCACTGGTCGTCGCAACACCTTTATTTAGCAGTACGCCGCCGCTGTCACCATCAAAGCCGTTGTGCCACGAGACCTAGCCCTATCCTATCTACAAGCCGACGATGAGGCACTGGGGCTCCCCAACCCTCCCGCTGCCAGAGCAGCAGACAGAGGGAGGGAAAGACCACGGCCTCGCCACCGGCGCTGGAAGAAGGGAAATAGATCCTCCTTTTGTGCCGTGTAGGGAGCGCGAGGAAAGTGAGAGAAGAAACCGTCCCCGGTCTAGGGCATCCCCTTTGAGTGTGAAGATAGTGATAGATGGTTATAGTAACAGTAGTTCTTCATTGTGAAGATGACAAATGAGGGCCCACGAACATGTCAATGACACATTATGTTTTCTCTTTTTTTTGTTGCAATCGATGCATAGTGTTATTTGTGACAACCATTAATCGACAATTGCGATCTTTAAAATCGTTCCACAACATCAATAATTATAGTCGCAACACACATAACTTTTACTTCTATCTAAAATGGCATCCATTAATTACCTCCATTTTTAGAAGTATAGAGAGTAGTATTTTGATGTTGACATTAATTCACGAAATGGATACAAATTTAGAACACAACCTCATCATATAGACATATCTATTTACCATAATTCTATATATTTGACATATAATGCATAGAATTACGAGGCACAACATATAACTTTTAACTTCAATGGAACAATGTACATTATGTCATGGGTGATATGCTTAGTATTGTAATATGGTTTATCATGTTGATAGTATATAGTTTTCGTGTTTTACTTTTATAGTCCTTTAGATCCACACTAATATGTATGGTGATGGTGGTGATTGCAGAACAAGAATGATAATCTATGAAATCCACTCTTTGGTGTCTATGTGTGGTGGACATGTTGGAAATATGCCCTAGAGTCAAAAATAAAGTGGTTATTATTATATTTCCTTAATCATGATAAAGGTTTATTATTCATGCTAGAATTGTATCAACCAGAAACTTAAATACATGTATGGATACATAAACAAATACCGTGTCCCTAGTGAGCCTCTACTAGACTAGCTTGTTGATCAAAAGATGGTTAAGGTTTCCTGGGCATAGACATGAGTTGTCATTTGATAACGGGATCACATCATTAGGAGAATGATGTGATGGACAAGACCCATCCGTTAGCATAGCATATGATCGTTTAGTTTATTGCTACTGCTTTCTTAATGTCAAATACATATTCCTTCGACCTCGGGTTTATATGGGTTTCGGTGAGGAACGAGAAAGAAAAGGGTGGATGGTGGGGGTTGCCACCCCGAGCCTTCACCTTGAATCCGCCGGCTACCTTCCATTTTGGTTTGTCTTGCCACCTTGTGCTCCACACCGCGTTGTTGCCGATCTTGTTTTTTTTTCAGTTGGGTTTCTCACCATTTTGTCGGCCGTGTAGATCTCTGCTCTAGGAGTGGCGAATTCTTCCTTCTTTGTACATGCCGGCGGCGAATACGGGGTTTGGATTCATGGTTTAGGGTCTAGGCTCGCCGAGTCTCCACTATAGAAAGGGCAGGTGGCGTGGCAGCGATTCAGGTGTGACAAGTGGAGAGAGTCGACGTTAAGGCATGGAAGAACATGTGGCGCATGGTGGGGAGCGGGGCGCACACACCAACTTTACTGAAGTGTTTGTGATGGGCCGGGGACGGCGATCTGGTATGACTCACCTACATAGTAATGATACTAACAATGTTGTGAGTGAGACGGGGTTAGAGTGTGGTGTAAGATATATAAGTAGTAGGCATTGAATTTGACGGCTATAGACAAAATAGGGGTGAGATCACCTTCTGTGATTAGGGGAGGCGGGTGTTTGACGTGAGGGCAGTTTCCTTCAGAATGAAAGAGGGGTGTGGGGGGAGGGGGGAGCTTTACTACACACACGGAAGGATTTCATGGACGTGCTGATGTGGAAAGTTGTGATTGGGAAGAAGAGGTGAAGTAGGACCACCCCCATAAAAATCAGGGGGGAGTTTAGCAATAAGTTGGAACGGGTCCGTTGCAGCCCCGTAAAGCTCCGTGCGCGTAGCATTTTTAGGGGGGGGGGACGGGTTCCTAGATGGTAGAGATCTAGAGCATCCCCCGTTTGAGGTAACTACATGTTCATAATGACAAATCAGGATTATAACATCACAGTAGCCCAATTCTAGACAAAGCAAGGAGGACACGTATCTCGGTATGATTGCAAAAGGGCCTCCTAAAATTCAAAAATACAATCAAGCCTTAGGGGGTCACTTCACAAAGAACAACCATCAATCGTCTCCAACCTCCGTCGTCGCCGAATCACCACCGAATGGAAGGAGACAAAAAACTTTCACGCCGTGGTCCAGAGGAGCACCATCGCAGTAAAAGCCGCTTTGTGAGCCGATGAAACCATCCATAGGGAGCGACAGAACCATCTCTAATGTGGCGCGTCGACCAGGGGAACATCCCCATTCTTCCCACTAGACACCGGCACCACTGTCTTCATCGGATAAAGTCGAAAAACAACACAGGGGATGCCTGCTGTCGACCACCAACCCATGACCAAGCCATTTGTTCTACCGCTCAGGTCATCATAGCAACAGTCAAAGAGAACGACAAATCTCGGACCAAACCAAAAAAAAACCTAACCTCATTGATCCAAGCGGCCATTGAGCAATACATGCCATCGACTCTTCGACGCCACCACGAACAATGCCATTGAGATGGGGAGAGTCGCAACACCTTTATTCGGTAGTAGGCCGCCGCTGTCACCATCAAAGCCGTTGCGCAACGAAGACCTGGCATATCCTATCTACAAGCCAACGATGAGGCACCGGGGCTCCCCAACCCTCCCGTTGCCGGAGCAGTAGACAGAGGGAGGGAAAGCCCATGGCCTCGCCACCAGTGCTGACGAAGGGAAACGGTTCCTCCTTTTGCGCCGTGTAGGGAGCGCGAGGAAAGTGAGAGAAGAAACCATTCCTGGTCTAGGGCATACCCTTTGAGTGTGAAGATAGTGATAGATAGTTACAGTAACATCAGTTCTTCATTGTAAAGATGACAATTGAGGACCCACGAACATGTCAATGGCACAATATGTTTTCTCATTTCGGTTTGTTACAATCTGTAGGATCAAAAGTATGTCTAGAGGGGGGAGGGGTGATTAGACTACTTAACCAAATAAAAATCTAGCCTTTTCCCAATTTTAAGTCTTGGCAGATTTTAGCTACTTAGCACAATTCAAGTAATTAACCTACACATGCAATTCTAAGAGTATAGCGGCGGAATGTAAAACAATTGCATATGAAGGTAAAGGGAGGAGTTTGGAGGGAGCAAACGCAATGTAGACACGGAGATTTTTGATGTGGTTCCGATAGGTGGTCCTATCGTACATCCACGTTGATGGAGACTTCAACCCATGAAGGGTAATGGTTGCGTGAGTCCACGGAGGGCTCCACCCACGAAGGGTCCACGAAGAAGCAACCTTGTCTATCCCACCATGGCCATCGCCCACGAAGGACTTGCCTCACTAGGGTAGATCTTCATGAAGTAGGCGATCTCCTTGCCCGTACAAACTCCTTCGTTCAACTCCACAATCTTGACAGAGGCTCCCAAGTGACACCTACCCAATCTAGGAGACACCACTCTCCAAAAGGTAATAGATGGTGTGTTGGTGATTGATAACCCACAAGTATAGGGGATCGCAATAGTTTTCAAGGGTAGAGTATTCAACCCAAATTTATTGATTCGACACAAGGGGAGCCAAAGAATATTCTCAAGTATTAGCAGCTGAGTTGTCAATTCAACCACACCTAGAAACTTAATATCTGCAGCAAGGTATTTAGTAGCAAAGTAATATGATAGTAGTGGTAACGGTGGTAAAAGGTAACGTTAGCAAAAGTAATATTTTTGGTATTTTATAGTGATGATAACAATAGCAACGGAAAAGTAAATAAGCGAAGACCAATATATGGAAAGCTCGTAGGCAATGGATTGGTGATAGAGAATTATGCCAGATACCATCGATCATGTAACAGTCATAACCTAGGGTGACACAGAACTAGCTCCAGTTCACCAATGTAATGTAGGCATGTATTCCGAATATAGTCATACGTGCTTATGGAAAAGAACTTGCATGGCATCTTTTGTCCTACCCTCCGGTGGCAGCGGGGTCCTATTGGAAACTAAGGGATATTAATGCCTCCTTTTAATAGAGTACCAGACCAAAGCATTAACACATAGTGAATACATGAACTCCTCAAACTACGGTCATCATCGGGAGTGGTCCCGACTATTGTCACTTCGGGGTTGCCAGATCATAACACATAGTAGGTGACTATAGACTTGCAAGATAGATCAAGAACTCTCATATATTGATGAAAACATAATAGGTTCAGATCTAAAATCATGGCACTCGGGCCTAGTGACAAGCATTAAGCATAGCAAAGTCATAGCAACATCAATCTCAGAACATAGTGGATACTAGGGATCAAACCCTAACAAAACTAACTCGATTACATGATAAATCTCATCCAACCCATCACCCTCCAGCAAGCCTACGATGGAATTACTCACGCACGGCGGTGAGCATCATGAAATTGGTGATGGAGGAAGGTTGATGATGATGATGGCGACGGATTCCCCTCTCCGGAGCCCTGAACGGACTCCAGATCAGCCCTCCTGAGAGAGTTTAGGGCTTGGCGGCGGCTCCGTATCATAAAACGCGATGAATCCTTCTCTCTGATTTTTTTCTCCCGAAAGTGAATATATGGAGTCAGGGTTGAGGTCGGTGGAGCGTCAGGGGGCCCACGAGGCAGGGGGCGCGCCCAGGGGGTAGGGCGCGCCCCCACCCTCGTGGACAGGTGGAGGCCCCCCTAACGTGGATCTTCCTTCCAGTATTTTTTATATATTCCAAAATAATTCTCTGTTGATTTTCAAGTCATTTCGAGAACTTTTATTTATGCACAAAAATAACACCATGGCAATTCTGCTGAAAACAGTGTCAGTCCGGGTTAGTTCCATCCAAATCATGCAAGTTAGAGTCCAAAACAAGGGAAAAAGTGTTTGGAAAAGTAGATACGACGAAGATGTATCAACTCCCCCAAACTTAAACCTTTGCTTGTCCTCAAGCAATTCAGTTGATAAACTGAAAGTGATAAAGAAAAACTTTTACAAACTCTGTTTGCTCTTGTTGTAAATATGTAAAGCCAACATTCAAGTTTTCAGCAAAGATTATGAACTAACCATATTCACAATAACATTTGGGTCTCATGTTTACTCATATCAATGGCATAATCAATTAGCGAGCAATAATAATAAATCTCGGATGACAACACTTTCTCAAAACAATCATGATATGATATAACAAGATGGTGTTTCGCTAGCCCTTTCTGAGACCGCTAAACATAAATGCAGAGCACCTTTAAAGATCAAGGACTGACTAGACATTGTAATTCATGGTAAAAGAGATCCATTCAAGTCACACTCAATGTGAACTAATAGTAATGAATGCAAATGACAACGGTTCTCTCCAACTGGTGCTTTTTAATAAGAGGATGATGACTCAACATAAAAGTAAATGGATAGGCCCTTCGTAGAGGGAAGCAGGGATTTGTAGAGGTGCCAGAGCTCGGTTTTGAAATAGATATGAATAATATTTTGAGTGGTATTGAGGGAGTCCTGGATTAGGGGGTGTCCGGATGGCCAGACTATACCTTCAGCCAGACTCCTGGACTATGAAGATACAAGATTGAAGACTTCGTCCCGTGTCCGGGAGGGACTTTCCTTGGCGTGGAAGGCAAGCTTGGCGATACAGATATGTAGATCTCCTACCATTGTAACCGACTTTGTGTAACCCTAACCCTCTCCAGTGTCTATATAAACCAGAGGGTTTTAGTCCGTAGGACAACATACAGAACAACAATCATACCATAGGCTAGCTTCTAGGGTTTAGCCTCTCCGATCTCGTGGTAGATCTACTCTTGTACTACCCATATCATCGATATTAATCAAGCAGGACGTAGGGTTTTACCTCCATCAAGAGGGCCCGAACCTGGGTAAAACTTCGTGTCCCTTGCCTCCTGTTACCATCTGGCCTAGACGCACAGTTCGGGACCCCCTACCTGAGATCCGCCGGTTTTGACACCGACATTGGTGCTTTCATTGAGAGTTCTGTTGGGGAACGTTGCAGAAAACAAAAATTTTCCTACGGTTTCACCAAGATCCATCTATGAGTTCATCTAGCAACGAGTGATCGGATTGCATCTACATACCTTTGTAGATCACGCGTGGAAGCGTTCAAAGAACGGGGATGAGGAAGTCGTACTCGACGTGATCCAAATCACCGGAGATCCTAGCGCCGAACGGACGGCACCTCCGCGTTCAACACACGTACGATCAGCGTGACGTCTCCTCCTTATTGATCCAGCAAGGGGGAAGGAGAGGTTGAGGAAGATGGCTCCAGCAGCAGCACGACGGCGTGGTGGTGGTGGAGCAGCAGTACTCCGGCAGGGCTTCGCCAAGCTCTATAGAGGAGGAGGAGGTGTTGGAGAGGGAGAGGGAGGCACCAAAGGCGTGGGGTGAGAGGCCCTCCCTCCCCCCCACTATATATAGGGGGCCTAGGGGGGGCACCGGACCTAGGAGATGCAATCTCCTAGGGGGGGCGGCCAAGGGGAGGGGGCTTGCCCCCCTAGCAAGGGGGCGCCCCCTTTAGGGTTTCCCCCAACCCTAGGCGCATGGGCCCTAGGGGAAGTGGCGCCCCAGCCCACTTTGGGCTGGATCCCTTCCCACTTTAGCCCATGGGGCCCTCCGGGATAGGTGGCCCCACCCGGTGGACCCCCGGGACCCTTCCGGTGGTCCCGGTACAATACCGGTGACCCCGAAACTTGTCCCGATGGCCGAAATAGCACTTCCTATATATAATTCTTTACCTCCGGACCATTCCGGAACTCCTCGTGATGTCCGGGATCTCATCCGGGACTCCGAACAACTTTCGGGTTACTGCATATACATATCTCTACAACCCTAGCGTCACCGAACCTTAAGCGTGTAGACCCTACGGGTTCGGGAGACATGTAGACATGACCGAGATGGCTCTCCGGTCAATAACCAACAGCGGGATCTGGATACCCATGTTGGCTCCCACATGCTCCTCGATGATCTCATCGGATGAACCACGATGTCGAGGATTCACACAACCCCGTATACAATTCCCTTTGTCAATCGGTACGTTACTTGCCCGAGATTCGATCGTCGGTATCCCAATACCTTGTTCAATCTCGTTACCGGCAAGTCACTTTACTCGTACCGTAATGCATGATCCCATGACCAGACACTTAGTCACTTTGAGCTCATTATGATGATGCATTACCGAGTGGGCCCAGAGATACCTCTCCATCATACGGAGTGACAAATCCCAGTCTTGATCCGTGTCAACCCAACAGACACTTTCGGAGATACCCGTAGTATACCTTTATAGTCACCCAGTTATGTTGTGACGTTTGGTACACCCAAAGCACTCCTACGGTATCCGGGAGTTACACGATCTCATGGTCTAAGGAAAAGATACTTGACACTGGAAAAACTCTAGCAAACGAACTATACGATCTTGTGCTATGTTTAGGATTGGGTCTTGTCCATCACATCATTCTCCTAATGATGTGATCTCGTCATCAATGACATCATATGTCCATAGTCAGGAAACCATGACTATCTGTTGATCAACGAGCTAGTCAACTAGAGGCTTACTAGGGACATGTTGGTGTCTATGTATTCACACATGTATTACGATTTCCGGATAACACAATTATAGCATGAATAAAAGACAATTATCATGAACAAGGAAATATAATAATAATCCTTTTATTATTGCCTCTAGGGCATATTTCCAACAAGTTCCTCTGTGACGTCGCCGTCAGGCTTGATGGCTCCTACGATCATCAATAGTGATGCAGTCCAGGGTGAGACCTTCCTCCCCGGACAGATCTTTGTCTTCGGCGGCTTCGCACTGCGGGCCAATTCACTTGGCCATCTGGAGCAGATCGAAAGCTATGCCCCTGGCCTTCAGGTCAGATTTGGAAGTTTAAACTACACGGCTGACATCCGCGGGGACTTGATCTTCGACGGATTCGAGCCACTGCCGAGCGCGCCGCACTGTCACGACGAGCATGATCTAGCTCTGCCGTCGAACAGTGCCCTGGAGGCCGCACCCGCATCGGCTTTGACGCTTAATTCAGAGCCAACTGCGCCGATCGAGGATGGGTGGTTGGACGCCGCCTCGGGGGCTGCGATCCCAACGGCGATCGAGCCGAACACCAGCCCCGCACTCCGCGAGACTCGTGACTCCAAGGAGCCGGACTCCTCTCCGGACTCCGAACCCTCCGCGCCCCTGTCAATCGAATCCGATTGGGCGCCGATCATGGAGTTTACTACCGCGGACATCTTTCAGCACTCGCCTTTCGGCGATATTCTGAAGACACTAAAGTCTCTCTCTTTATCAGGAGAGCCCTGGCCGGACTATGGTCAGCAAGGTTGGGATACGGACGATGAAGAAATTCAAAGCCCACCCACCACCCACTTTGTAGCCACTATCGACGATTTAACCGACATGCTCGACTTCGACTCCGAAGACATCGACGGTATGGACGCCGATGCAGGAGACGATGAAGAACCAGCGCCTATTGGGCCCTGGAAAGCCACCTTGTCATATGACATATACATGGTGGACACCCCAAAAGAAGGAGATGGCGATGGAACAACGGAGGATGACCCCTCCAAGAAACAGCCTAAGCGCCGGCGTCAGCGGCGCCGCTCAAAATCCCGCCAAAACAAATACGGTGATTCCGGCACGGGAGATAATAATACTACGGAGAGTGCCGAAGAAAACTCCCTCCGGCAAGATTCAGCATAGGAGGATGGAGAAGCCAGCCCTCATGAGAGAGCGGCAGACAGAGAGGTCGAGGACGATAATTATATGCCTCCCTCCGAAGACGAGGCAAGCCTCGACGACGACGAATTCGTCGTGCCAGAGGATCCCGTCGAGCAAGAGCATTTTTAACACAGGCTTATGGCCATGGCGAAGCCTCAAGAAAAAACAGCAACAGCTTAGAGCTGATCAAGATTTGCTAGTCGACAGATGGACTGAAGTCCTTGCGGCTGAAGAGCATAAACTCGAACGCCCCTCCAAGAGCTACCCAAAGCGCAGGTTGCTACCCCGATTAGAGGAGGAAGCACTTAAACCTACATCACCAGCACTTGATACGGCCGACCGGCCACCTCGTGGCCGCGACAGAGAGGCCTCTCGGCCCTCCACTCAAGCCGCACCCCGTACCAAGGCACGGGAAAATGCGCCAGACCTGCGAGATATGTTGGAGGACAAGGCAAGGCAAACAAGATCGATCTACGGATCGCGTGGGCGCCCCACGACTCGAGACGATAACCGTCACGCCGGACACAAATCCGGTAGGGCCGAACACAATAGACAAAGCTCATTGGAGCTACGTCGTGATATAGCCCAGTACAGAGGCGCCGCACACCAGCTATGCTTCACAGACGAAGTAATGGATCATCAAATCCCCGAGGGTTTTAAACCCGTAAACATCGAATCATATGATGGCACAACAGATCCTGCGGTATGGATCGAGTATTATCTCCTTCATATCCACATGGCCCGCGGTGATCATCTCCACGCCATCAAATACCTCCCACTCAAGCTTAAAGGACTAGCTCGGCATTGGCTTAACAGCTTTGCCAGCAGGATCAATCAGTTGTTGGGAGGACCTGGAAGCCGCATTCCTCGACAATTTCCAGGGCACTTATGTGCGACCACCAGACGCCGATGACCTAAGCCACGTAATTCAGCAGCCATAGGAATCGGCCAGGCAATTTTGGACACGGTTCCTAACAAAGAAAAATCAAATAGTCGACTGTCCGGACGCAGAGGCCCTAGCAGCCTTCAAGCACAGGAAAAGCCGAAATCTATGGCAGCACTCACGACACTCATGACCCGCTTTTGCGTGGGAGAAGACAGCTGGCTTGCTCGTAGCAACAATATGACCAAGAACCCTGGTAATTCGGATACCAGGGACAGTAGTGGCAGGTCGCGTTGCAACAAGCAGAAGCACCGCATTAACGGCGACGATGCTGAGGATACGACAGTTAATGCCGGATTCAGAGGCTATAAATCCGGTCAGCGGAAAAAGCCATTCAAAAGAAATCCTAGGGGCCCGTCCAGTTTGGACCGAATACTCGACCACTTGTGCCAGATACATGGCACCCCCGAAAAGCCGGCCAATCACACCAATAGTGATTGTTGGGTGTTCAAGCAGGCAGGCAAGTTAAATGCCGAAAATAAAGACACGGGGCTGCATAGCAATGACGACGAAGAGCCCCGGTCGCCGAACAACAGTGGACAGAAGGGTTTTCCCCCACAAGTGCGGACGGTGAACATGATATACGCAACCCACATCCCCAAGAGGGAGCGGAAGCGCGCGTTAAGGGACGTATATGTGGTAGAGCCAGTCGCCCCAAAGTTCAACCCATGGTCCTCCTGCCTGATCACCTTTGATCGAAGGGACCATCCCACTAGCACCTGTCATGGAGGATTCGCCGCATTGGTTCTAGACCCAATCATTGACGGATTTCATCTCACTAGAGTCCTTATGGACGGCGGCAGCAGCCTGAACCTGCTTTACCAGGATACAATGCGGAAAATGGGCATAGATCCCTCGAGGATTAAGCCCACCAAAACGACCTTTAAAGGCGTAATACCAGGTGTAGAGGCCAACTGTACAGGCTCAGTCACACTTGAAGTGGTCTCCGGATCTCCGGATAATTTCTGAAGCGAGGAGTTAATCTTCGACATAGTCCCATTCCGCAGTGGCTATCACGCACTGCTCGGGCGAACCGCATTCGCCAAGTTCAATGCGGTACCGCACTACGCATACCTTAAGCTCAAGATGCCAGGCCCTCGAGGAGTAATTACGGTCAATGGAAACACCGAACGCTCTCTCCGAACGGAGGAGCACACGACGGCCCTTGCAGCAGAAGTACAAAACAACCTCTCCAGGCAGTTCTCCAGTCCGGCCATTAAACGTCTGGACACCGTCAAGCGCGCCCGGAGTAACCTACAACAAGACCACCTGGCACGTTCCGAGCAGGCGTAGCAATGCGGCCCCAACCCCAGCCCTCGCAAAAATGCGACACCAGTACTTCACGTACATAACTACGCTCTAGAAATACCATGGGTACAGGGGGAGGGGCAGCATCACGGCACACCCGAAACACGGCTTAAACCGCACCAGGGCTGCCGATTTTTTAATTTTCTCTTACTTTCAGGACTCCACTCTTCGGAAGGCCCATTCGACAGTTCAATTGCTGCACAAATGATGCAAGAACCAGGGAAGCAGACAAGCCATGCCGCATTACGGAACTCCCAGGTGGTCTCTATCACGAGCAGTATACCTGTTTCGCATACCATTCCGCAGCCTGCCCCTGGAACGGACATGTTAAATAGTCCAACCTTTTGCTTATCGCATTATTTGTATCGTTCTGCTTTGATCGCAACCCTTTTTAATAAACAATGCATAGCTTTTGTCTCTCTTTGCATTACTCTTTTTTTTACAAATATATGTTCCTTAACGACATGTTGCACCCGTACACTTTGGTACGGCCAAAATACGCCAGGGGCTTTAGTACCCCTCAATATGGTGTGAGAAGTCCGAACACTTTAACAAGTGCGGCACCCTGAACTTATAGCATTATATGCATCGACTCCGAATCATGTCTTGGGTCAATAGTTGGGTTTGCCCGGCTCCTATGTTTTGGTGCCTTACGTTCCGCTGTGTCGGCTAAGGTAGCACTAGGAGAACTACTGCGATTGTGCCCCAGTTGAGATGGGTCAAGCACCTCAGTAGAGAAAGCTAAAACTGACTGTCATGATGAAGCGAGAGCTGGTCGCTGTTCGAGAGGTTTTTCGAGTCCCTAAAGACTTTTGCCGCTTAGAGCGAGGAGTCGGTTCTATCCGGCCAAGGCATGGATAGCGCCCCGAACTCGATCTTCCGAATACCAGGGGCTTCGCCGAAATTTAAAATTATAGAATTCTATGGCTAAGTGAGAGTGTTCACGCATTATAGTCCGATTGCCTTGTTCGTTGTGCTGAGTGCCTCCCTTGAAGGACCCAAACATGGGAAAAAGAGCGCTCAGGTTTATCCCCAAACACCCCAGCACTAGCGGCATGGGGGCAGAAGCCGACGACTCGCCATCTCTCAGAATTGATAAACAGCCGCACAGAAGGTAATATTTCAAATTCCAACAACATTGCTTAGTGCATATGAACAAGTTTTCAGCGCACAGGACAAAACGAGCGAGTTTTACTCAAAAATTACATCCCTGGAACATTCATCCGCCATAAGGCAGGCACCCTTCAGAACATCCTTATAATAATTCTCGGGCTTGCGATGCTCTTTCCCCGGTGGTGGCCCGTCCTTCACAAGCTTCTCAGCATCCAGCTTGCCCCAGTGCACCTTAGCACGGGCAAGGGCCCTACGGGCACCTTCAATGCAGATGGAGCGCTTGATGACTTCGAGCCTTGGACAGGCCCCCACCAGCCGCCGCACCAGCCCGAAATAGCTCTCAGGCAGAGCCTCTCTAGGCCACAGCTGAACTATGAGGCCCTTCATGGCCTGTTCGGCCACCTTGTGGAGCTCGACCAGTTGCTTCAGCTAGTCGCTCAGGGGCACAGGGTGTCCGGCCTCAGCATACTGAGACCAGAACACCTTCTCTGTCGAGCTTCCCTCCTCGGCTCGATAGAATGTGGCGGCATCGGACACGCTACGGGGAAGATCTGCGAATGCTCCTGGAGAACTCCGGATTCGGGTAAGTAACAGGTAATTCACGTTTATATGTTTGCTTTGCATAAAGAATGCCTTACCCGCCACTATCTTTTTCACCGCATCCAACTCCTGGAGGGTCTTTTGGGATTCGGCCTTGGCAGACTTGGCATTTTCAATAGCCATCGCGAGCTCGGATGCTCGCGTCTTTGAGTCAAGCTCCAAACTCTCATGTTTTTTCATGAGAGCCTGGAGCTCTTGCCGCACCTTGCCAACCTGGGCCTCATACTTCTCCCGCTCGGTGCGCTCCGTGGCCGCCCTCTTCTCGGCCTCGGACAACGCTTGCTTAAGGGTCGCCACCTCATACGTGGCCCCTACAATAGCCACGATAATCCTGTCATTTTTTGCAATTGCACTTTTTTATATATATTTAAACAAGGTATTTCTTACCTTCCTTGTCCCCGAGCTACTTCTTGGCACGCCCGAGCTCTTGCTCGGACTGCTCGAGGTTCTGCTTTAGCGTGTCCACTTCCGCAGTCAGTGCGGCGGACACCAGCAGAGAAGCCTGCATACGCATATTGACTCCTTTTTGTTAGACTCCTGCGAATTTTATTTGATCCTCTATTCGGCTTTTCTTCCCGAACGCCAAACAGAGCATCAGGGGCTACTGTCTATGCGTTAATATTATTTACACATTCTTTACTTACCTCAAAGCCTGTTAAAAGGCTAGCACAAGCTTCAGTCAGTCCGCTCTTGGCGGACTGAACCTTCTGGACCACCGCACTCATAATGGTGCGGTGCTCCTCGTCGATGGAGGCGCCTTTGAGCACCTCCAACAGATTGTCCGGCGCCTCCGGTTGGACGGGGGTCACCGGCACGATGGGCCTGCTCCTCTTGGAAGGAGGTCGCCCGCCGGCCTCTGGAACCTTTGAAGGTTCCGGAGCGGTGTCCGTCCTAGAGCCGAACTTGGAGCCCTGGGGGGTTTTATCCCCTTTACTCCTGGAGTCCGGGAGGTCGCCTTGCGGCGCTCCAGGACCACCTCCTCCTGGCTTGGAACCTGTTGGGACAACACTTCGGCGTCGTCCGTAGGGAGGGGGGAGGTAGCCATCGGAAGCGAATTCACATCCGACGAGTCCAGTGAACCGCTCGACGACGCGTCGAGCCGGTCTTTGGGTGGGCTGCATAATCATATTCGACATAAGGGAAAGCTATGCAATAAAGGAATACTATGAATTACTCTGGTATCCGGATAGTTACGATTTCGCCAGGGGCTTGGCCCTGAGCGGCCACTCCTCTCCGCCGTCGACGGCATCGATGGAGTAGTCCGGAGGAAGGGTTTTCCCCTTCTTGGACCCTTCGGCCTCCCCAGTGAGGGCGGCCTTCCTTTTCTTCTCTCCCCCCGCTGGAGGGGGACATGTCTCTTCTTCCTCCTCCTCGTCTTCACGGGAGGAATGCGCCTTGGAGCCGCCGGATGATGAACCCGACACCTCCTGGCGCCGGGCACTTTTTCGAGTCCCCGTGGCCTTCTTCTCCGGCACCACATAGGGTGCCGGAACCAGCAGCTTCGCCAAGCGGGCATCAGCTGGGTCTTCGGGCAAAGGAGCCGGACAGTCGATCTGTCCGGACTTCGCCTGCCAATCCTGTCAAAGGTAAGGGAACTTAGATCCCGCATAGAGTTAAACTATGAAAAACTAATACCCTGTAAAAGGTACAAACAACTTACTACGCTAGCGTGACGTTGCGCGCTGAATCCGCGATCCTCGGTAGCGGATGCGGGAGCCTCGACGCCCTTGAAAAGCACCTTCCAGGCATCTTCGTACGTTGTGTCGAAGAGCCTGCTCAGAGTTCGGTGCTGCGCCGGGTTGAACTCCCACAGATTGAAGGCCCGTTGTTGACACGGGAGGATCCGGCGGATGAGCATAACCTGGACTACGTTGACAAGCTTGAGCTGCTTGCTACCAGGGTTTGGATGCATGTTTGCAGTCCAGTCACCTCTTCTTTGCTGCCCCACGATAGGCCCGTCTCTTTCCAGGACGTGAGCCGCGTTGGGGGTCCGGACCGGAACTCGGGGGCTGCGACCCACTCAGGGTCGCGCGGCTCGGTGATGTAAAACCACCCCGATTGCCACCCCTTCAGTGTCTCCACAAAGGAGCCCTCGAGCCATAAGACGTTGGGCATCTTGCCCACCATGGCGCCTCCGCACTCCGCCTGGTTGCCGTGGACCACCTTCGGCTTGACATTGAAAGTCTTGAGCCATAGGCCAAAATGGGGGCGGATGCGGAGGAAAGCCTCGCACACGACGATAAACGCCGAGATGTTGAGGATGAAGTTCGGGGCCAGATCATGGAAATCCAGGCCGTAGTAGAACATGAGTCCCCGGACGAATGGGTGGATAGGGAAGCCCAGTTCGCGGAGGAAGTGGGGAAGGAACACTACCCTCTCATGGGGCCTTGGGGTGGGGAGGAGCTGCCCCTCTTCGGGAAGCCGGTACGCGATGTCGTTAGACAAGTATCCGGCCTTCCTCAGTTTTTTGATGTGTCCCTCCGTGACGGAGGAGACCATCCACTTGCCTCCCGCTCCGGACATGGCTGGAGAAGGTTGAGGTGGGGAGTGCGGACTTGGGCGCTGGAGCTCGAGTGCGCGAAAATGGATAGGCAAAGGAGGAAGAAGGCGTAGGTGAAAAGGTGGATCCTTATCCCCTTATATGGGTGGACGCAACTACGTGTCCCCACCAGCCTGGTAAAACTCGCTTATCTCCAAGCGCCGTAATCAATGGCGCGGTTGGGTTACCCACGCCCGTATTGATGAGAATCCCAGAATAAGGGGACACGATCTCTGCTTCGACGAGACGTGCCAAGGAAACCGCCTCGCATGACACGCTGAGGTGGGACAATAAAACGATTCGAATAAAGGCTTGGCCGTGGTGCGATGTCACACTACGGAATACGTCAGCAGATTAGATTTGTGTAAATATTATTCTCTCTATGGCAATATGTGGAAACTTATTTTGCAGAGCCGGACACTATCTTTGTGTTCAAAATCTTCTATGAAGTACTTGGAGGAGGAACCCGCCTTGCAATGCCGAAGACAATCTGCGTGCCGGACTCGTCGTCATTGAAGCCTGGTTCAGGGGCTACTGAGGGAGTCCTGGATTAGGGGGTGTCCGTATGGCCGGACTATACCTTCAACCGGACTCTTGGACTATGAAGATACAAGATTGAAGACTTCGTCCCGTGTCCGGAAGGGACTTTCCTTGGCGTGGAAGGCAAGCTTGGCGATACGGATATGTAGATCTCCTACCATTGTAACCGACTTTGTGTAACCCTAACCCTCTCCGGTGTCTATATAAACCGGTGGGTTTTAGTCCGTAGGACAACATACAGAACAACAATCATACCATAGGCTAGCTTCTAGGGTTTAGCCTCTCCGATCTCGTGGTAGATCTACTCTTGTACTACCCATATCATCAATATTAATCAAGCAGGACATAGGGTTTTACCTCCATCAAGAGGGCCCGAACCTGGGTAAAACTTCGTGTCCCTTGCCTCCTGTTACCATCCGGCCTAGACGCACAGTTCGGGACCCCCTACCCGAGATCCACCGGTTTTGACACCGACAGGTATACTTTCATTATCAACATAACAACTAAAAGATCTCGATATATTCCATGCTACACACATTATAGGCGGTTCCCAAACAGAATGGTAAAGTTTATACTCCCCCTCCACCAACAAGCATCAATCCATGGCTTGCTCGAAACAACGAGTGCCTCCAACTAACAAGAGTCCCGGGGGAGTTTTGTTTGCAGTTATTTTGATTTGATTTGCATAAAGCATGGGACTAGGCATCCCGGTGACCAGCCATTTTCTCGTGAGTGAGGAGCGGAGTCCACTCCTCTTGAGAATAACCCGCCTAGCATGGAAGATACAGACAACCCTAGTTGATACATGAGCTATTCGAGCATACAAAATAGAATGTTTATTTGAAGGTTTAGAGTTTGGCACATACAAATTTACTTGGAACGGCAGGTAGATACCGTATATAGGTAGGTATGGTGGACTCATATGGAATAACTTTGGGGTTTATGGAATTGGATGCACAAGCAGTATTCCCGCTTAGTACAAGTGAAGGCTAGAAAAGGCAGGGAAGCGACCAGCTAGAGAGTGACAATAGTCAGGAACATGCATTAAAATTAATCAACACCGAATGCAAGCATGAGTAGGATATACTGCACCATGAACATAAATATCGTAGAGGCTATGTTGATTTTGTTTCAACTACATGCGTGAACATGTGCCAAGTCAAGCCACTCGAATCATTCAAAAGAGGATACCGCCCTATCATACCACATCACAACCATTTTAATAGCATGTTGGCATGCAAGGTAAACCATTATAAGATCCTAGCTAATTAAGCATGGCATAAGCAACTATAATCTCTAATTGTCATTGCAAACATGTTTATTCATAATAGGCTGAATCAGGAACGTTGAACTAATCATATTTACAAAAATAAGAGAGGTCGAGTTCATACCATCTTTTCTCATCTCAATAAGTTCATCATATAATCATCATTTTTGCCTTTCACTTGCACGACCGAATAGTGTGGATAATAATAATAGTGCACGTGCATTGGACTAAGATAGAATCTGCAAGCATTCAATTCAAGAGAGAAGACAAGGTAATATGGGCTCTTTTGTCAGATCAACAATAATGCATATAAGAGCCACTTTAACATTTTCATTATGGTCTTCTCCTCTTGACCCCAAAGGAAAGAAAAGAAATAAAACTATTTACATGGGAAAGATCCCAACAAACAAAAGAGAACGAGAAATATTTTGGGCTTTTCTTTTTAATTACTACTACAAGCATGGAAAGTAAACTAATTAAAAAGCTACAACTAATTTTTGTTTGTTTTTCTTAAGGTTTATTAAACACACAAGAAGAAAGCATAAAAAGGAAAGTAAACTAGCATGGATGATACAATGGAAAAGTATGAGCACAGACAACTAGCAATGAGTGTGTGAACATGAATGTAATGTCGGTGAGAAATAAGTACCCCCCCAAGCTTAGGCTTTTGGCCTAAGTTGGTCTATGGCCACAGCTGGCCTGGCGGATATCCAAAGTAATAGTTGGGGTCGTACTGAGAAGAATCCCCCTGGTGCTACTGGTTGGCAATCTCTTCTGGATTCCATTGATAAACAGACTGCCGGTGAGGATCAAATTGTGGTTCCGGCTCTGGCTCTGTAGCTGGTGTGGGGTTTCGGTAGGCGTGAATGGCCTCCGGCGGAACAAGGTACTTGCCTGCAGATAAGTCAAACAAGGAAGGAGTAGGCAAAGTAATAGTCTCAGGGTGATTTTTATCAAATATCAACTTGTACTTAAGCATTTTTTCCTTGTTCTTAACAATAAAATCATGTGCTACCATACTCTTATAGTCTAAAAAAACAGGAGGCAACAACTTTTCTTCCTTCTCATAATGTCTAATAGGTATGTTAAAATGTGCAGCGAGGTGCGAGGCAAAAATGCCTCCCAAGATGGGGCCCTTAGTACAGTTAAGATTTAACCGCTTTGCAACAATAATGCCCATACTAAATGTGTCATCACGGAACAAGGCATGACACAAAATAACAATATCAGGGGCACTAAGGTTGCCACAGTTTCCGCGACCAATTAAGCATCTACTAGCAAATATTGCAAAGTAACGTAAAACAGGAAAATGTATGCTAGTAATTCTTGCATCGAAAACTTTCCTCGTTTCCCCTACAACAATTGTATCAATAAACCCTTCCACATCGTCACTATGTGGTTCCTCTACGCTGCCCTCAAAAGGTATCAAACAAACCCGACAAAAATCACGAAGTGACATCTCCTTATGCTCATCATATAAATAAATTCCACCATAGGTGGTGAGCTCCTAGCATGGAAATGAAAGTTTTGCACAAAGATATTGGTGAGTAAGAGATACTGTTCGTGTTGGTTGTGGAGGAAGGCGGTGAGGCCTGCATTCTCAGCCAATTCATAGAAATCATCATAAATCCTGGCTGCTCTCAAGAAATCATCACAAGGCCATTCACACGGCCGAACCTCCGCGGTGCGAGGGAGATTATACTTTGGGCTTCTTGTTCTCTTCACTCTGTTTATCCTTCGAGCTTCGGCTCGATGAGCCCCTCAAAAATCTCTTCATCTTTTTCTGAAAATTTCTGAAATTTTTAGTAACTTCAAAATAAAAGTGAACCGAACTCAACAAAATTGATAGCAACTACTCCCACAAGTGCCTAGAGACAATATCATGCATCAAAACTACTTTTGACCACATAAATTTGACGTGCAAGCTCAAGAACAGGGTCACCTAAGCAGCAAAAATATGCAATGAATAAAGCACTAGAACAAAAACTAATTGGGCCATTGGAGGAGTCACATACCAAAGAACAGTCCCCCAAAGCAGTTTTGTGAATGGAGCTTCGAGAAAGGAGATCTAAAATGACAGCAAGATGAGCTGGCTAGTGATGTTTTTGGGAGGAAGAAGGAGTGTGTGGTAGCTGGAATAAGTGGAGGGGAGCCACCGTGGGCCCATGAGGCAGGGGGCGCGCCCTAGACCCTCGTGGCCACGTGCTTGCTCCCCGTGCTGTGTTCTCAGTGCCAGATATTCTCAAATATTCCAGAAAAAACCATATTTAAATTTCAGGGCATTTGGAGAACTTTTATTTTCGGGGTATTTTTTATTGCATGGATAATTCAGAAAACAGACAGAAATTACTATTTTTTGCTTCATTTAATATAAATAACAAAAATTAAAGAGAGGGTACAGAGAATTGTGTTTTCTAAATTCATCCATCTCATGCTCATCAAAAGGAATCCACTAACAAGGTTGATAAGGTCTTGTTAACAAACTCATTCCGAATAACATGGAACCGGAGAATTTTCGAATAACACTAGGTTACCTCAACGGGGATATGCATGTCCCCAACAATAAGAATATCATATTTCTTCTTGACAGTAGGAAGAGGAAATTCAAAACCTCCAATAGTAATAGTTGAAAATTTTCCAATAGAATTGATACTATGGACTTGAGGTTGTTTCCTCGGAAAGTGTACCGTATGCTCATTACCATTAACATGAAAAGTGACATTGCCTTTGGTGCAATCAATAACAGCCCCTGCAGTATTCAAAAAGGGTCTTCCAAGAATAATAGACATACTACCGTCCTCCGGAATATCAAGAATAACAAAGTCCGTTAAAATAGTAACGTTTGCAACCACAACAGGCACATCCTCACAAATACCGACATGTATAACAGTTGATTTGTTAGCCATTTGCAAAGATATTTCAGTAGTTGTCAACTTATTCAAATCAAGTCTACGATATAAAGAGAGAGGCATAACACTAACACTGGCTCCAAGACCACATAAAGCAGTTTTAATATAGTTTCTTTTAATGGAGCATGGTATATATAGTTGGTACTCCGGGATCTCCTAGTTTCTTAGGTATTCAACCCTTAAAATTATAATTAGCAAGCATGGTGGAAATTTCAGCTTTCAGTATCTTTCTTTTATTAGTAACAATATCTTTCATGTACTTAGCATAAGGATTCATTTTAAGCATATCAGTCAAACGCATACGCAAGAAGATAGGTCTAATCATCTCAGCAAAGCGCTCAAAATCCTCATCATCCTTTTTCTTGGATGGTTTAGGAGGAAAAGGCATGGGTTTCTGAACCCATGGTTCTCTTTCTTTACCGTGCTTCCTAGCAAGAAAGTCTCTCTTATCATAACGTTGATTCTTTGATTGTGGGTTATCAAGATCAACAGCAGGTTCAATCTCTACCTCATTGTCATTACTAGGTTGAGCATCAACATGAACATCATTATTAACATTATCACTAGGTTCATGCTTATTACCAGATTGTGTTTCAACATCAGAAATAGAAATATCATTGGGATTCTCAGGTGTGTCATCAACAGGTTCACTAGAAGCATGCAAAGTCCTATCATTTTTCTTTTTCTTCCTCTTAGAAGGACTAGGTGCATCAATATTATTTCTCTGAGAATCTTGCTCAATTCTCTTAGGGTGGCCCTCAGGATACAAAGGTTCCTGAGTCATTTTACCACCTCTAGTCATAACTCTAACAACATTATCATTTTTCTTATTATTTAATTCACTGAGCAAATCATTCTGAGCCTTAAGTACTTGTTCTACTTGAGTGGTAACCATAGAAGCATGTTTACTAATAAGTTTAAGTTCACCTTTAACACTAGCCATATAATCACTCAAGTGTTCAAGCCAATCAGCATTATGTTTCAATTGTCTACCAACATAAACATTAAAATCTTCTTGCTTAACCATAAAGTTATCAAACTCATCTAAGCATTGGCTAGCAAACTTAGTAGGAGGGATTTCAGCTTTATCATATCTATAGAGAGAATTTTCCTTTACTACCTGTGTCGGGTTATCAAGACCATGTATTTCTTCAACAGGCGGTAAATTAAGACCATGTATTTCTTCAATAGGAGGTAAATTCTTAACATCTTCAGCTTTAATACCTTTTTCTTTCATAGATTTCTTTGCCTCTTGCATATCTTCAGGACTGAGAAATAGAATACCCCTTATCTTCGGAGTTGGCTCAGGAGTTGGTTCAGGAATTGGATCAGGGAGTGTCCAATTATTTTCATTAGTCAACATATTATTCAATAGAATTTCAGCTTCATCAACAGTTCTTTCCTTGAAAACACAACCAGCACAGCTATCTAGGTGGTCTCTGGAAGCATCGGTTAGTCCATTATAAAAGATATCAAGTATCTCATTTTTCTTGAGAGGATGATCAAGCAAAGCATTAAGTAATTGGAGAAGCCTCCCCCAAGCTTGTGGGAGATTCTCTTCTTCAATTTGCACAAAATTATATATTTCCCTTAAAGCAGCTTGTTTCTTATGAGCGGGGAAATATTTAGTAGAGAAGTAATAAATCATATCCTGGGGACTACGCACACAACCAGGATCAAGAGAATTAAACCATATCTTAGCATCACCCTTTAGGCCCTCTTTGATTCGCAGGATTTTCAAAACGTAGGAATAGGAAAAGTATAGGGTTGGAGTGGCATGCACACATGAATCCTACAGGATTAGCATGGAGTGTTTGATGGCACAGGAAAAGCAAAGGAATTGTAAAAAGAGGTTGGAGTGGATGTTAGATTTCCTATGAAATGTAGTACAAAAGATTCCATAGGAAAAATTCCTATGGGATCCAATCCTATGAATCAAAGGACCAACATAGGAAAAATTCTTAAGGGTTTCAATCCTCCAGAAATCCTATAGAATTCCTTTGAATCAAAGGAGCCCTTAATGAGAACGGAAATAATTTAAGGATATAATAATAGCGAGTTTTCTCATCATTAGTGAACAGGGTGGCTATATCATTTAATTTAGTAAGATGTGCTACAACAGTTCTAGATTCATAGCCATAGAAAGGATTAGATTCAACTAAAGTAATTATCTCAGGACCAACAGAGAAATCATAATCCTTACCAGTAACAAAGATAGGTGAAGTAGCATAAGCAGGATCATATTTCATTCTAGCATTCAAATTTTTTTGTTTCATCTTAGCTAAAAGTTTCTTAAGATCACTTCTATCATTGCAAGCAAGAAAGTCTCTAGCAGTTTCTTCATCCATAACATAACTGTGGGTGTCAAAACCGGCGGATCTCGGGTAGTGGGTCCCGAACTGTGCGTCTAGACCGGATGGTAACAGGAGGCAGGGAACACGATGTTTTACCCAGGTTCGGGCCCTCTTGATGGAGGTAAAACCCTATGTCCTGCTTGATTAATATTGATGATATGGGTAGTACAAGAGTAGATCTACCACGAGATCAAGGAGGCTAAACCCTAGAAGCTAGCCTATGGTATGATTGTTGTATATGGAGTTGATTGCCTATGGACTACAACCCTCCGGTTTATATAGACACCGGATAGGGTTAGGGTTACATAGAGTCGGTTACAATGGTAGGAGATCTTGAATATCCGCATCGCCAAGCTTGCCTTCCACGCCAAGGAAAGTCCCATCCGGACATGGGACGAAGTCTTCAATCTTGTATCTTCATAGTCTAGGAGTCCGGCTGAAGGTATAGTCCGGCTACCCGAACACCCCCTAATCCAGGACTCCCTCAGTAGCCCCTGAACCAGGCTTCAATGACGACGAGTCCGGCGCGCAAATTGTCTTCGGCATTGCAAGGCGGGTTCCTCCTCCAAGTCCTTCATAGAGAAGATTGTAAACACCAAGAGTAGTGTCCGGCTCTGCAAAATAAGCTTCCACATATTGCCATAGAGAGAATAATATTAACACCAATCAAATCTGCTGACGTATTCCACAGTGCGTCGTCACACTACAGCCAAGTCCTTCACTCGAATCGTTTTCACTTTTCCTCCTCAGCGTGTTTTGCGAGGCGGTTTCCTTGGCACGTCTTGTCAAAGCAGAGATCGTGTGCCCCCCTTTTATGGGATTCTCATCAATACGGACGTGGGTAACCCAATCGTGCCCGTTAGCATGTTTTCTCGATTAAAGGCGAGTCCCAAACGGTTACGGGGAGGGCTCCTGGTATTCAACCTCTTATAAAGAGACCAGGGCCTTACTCCTTTTCTCCAATCCCAAAACAAGTTCGCCCGTCGCCTCGAGTTCCAACACCCTAGGCTCCAGATTCCAGGCGCCTCAGACCTTCGACAATGTCCGGTTCCGACCTTCAAGGCCGATGGATGCCCTCCTCCGTCACGGAGGAGGACGTGCTGAAGTTGAGAGAGGCTAAGTTCTTGACCGCCGAAATTTCGCACAGGTTGCCTGCTCAAAGGCAGGCTATCCCCAGTCCCCAGCCTGGTGAGAGCGTAGTGTTCGTGTCTCACTTCCTTCGGGGGTTAGGCTTCCCGATGGACCCCTTTGTGAGGGGACTGCTGTTTTATTACGGGCTGGAATTCCACGACTTAGCTCCAGAGTCCATCCTCCACATCTCCTCATTCATCGTTGTATGAGAAGCGTTCCTCCGTGTTACTCCTCACTTCAGATTATGGCTCAAGACTTTTGGATTGGAGCCGAAGATGATCGAGGGAAGGCACGCAGAGTGCGGAGGCGCTGTCATAAGTAAGAATGCTGATGCTCCATGGCCCGAGGGCTCCTTTCAAGAAGAGCTCGGCTTGTGGCAACGAGAATGGTTCTATATCACCGCTCCCAGGAGCGCCAAGTGGGCGGCGCCTCCTGCCTTTCGCTCGGGTCCCCCATCACGGCTAGCGTCATGGGTCAACAAAGGATTAGATTGGGGTTTGCCCAAAGACATGCCTCTGTTACAGGGCCGAATTAAGGATCTCTTGGAAGGAGACCTCAATTTGGTCAAGGTGACGCAGGTCATGCTGATTCGCCGAATATTGCCCAGCAAACGTCGCCCCCTTCGCCTGTGGCAGTTTAATCCAGAGGGACCGCGAGCTCTCCAGAATTTTATGGGCGCAACGCCCGTGGAGATGCATAGAATGTTCTTCGGATCACAAGAGATGTGTCCGAATTTAACCGAGGACGCAGGCCTAAGCTGCAATCGCCCGGATACTCAAGTAAGCAACCCTGTGCCCGGACCTTCTATCCGTATAATTGTCATAAACTTGCCCCTAAAGGAGCCGTCCTTTTAAACAGGAGTGGATAGCAAAGGCAAAGCTGATCAGGTGTCCGGCTCCCCTTCCTGAAACCAGGCCGGATCCCGTGCTGGTCAGGATGCTGGAGATAATGCCTTTGGAGGGGGAGGACAAGGAAGCTATGGCCTCCTTGAAGGAGGCTGCTCCAAAGGGAGGAACCGACAATTCCTCTCCTAAGGGGTAGAAGAGAGCCGCCTCTGACGACCCAGAAACCATGGCCTCAAAACGGGGGAGAAAATCCTCGTCAGAGGGTCCGACGCCAGGGAGTTCCTTGGCCGGACTACGCCCTCAAGGGGATTTGCCCTCCAGCGAGCCGTAAGTGGAGAAAAGATTTTCCTTTTGAGGGATGAGAGAAATCCTTGATTTTATATCTAAGAAGATTAACCGAAATTTTACCTTGTAGCTCGGACCTCAGCCCTTCGCAGCAGAGCTCGTCGTCGGGGGATCTTCTTCCGGAGATGATGGAGAGCAGAACGCCTCCCCCTGCCGTGCCGCCCAGCGAGGCGGGCGACCCTGAGGTGTCGTCGCGGAGGTTTCTCCGAATCCGGAAGGGGCGGAAGATAGCTATGTGGCCCCCTGAGGTTCTCCGCGTTCGGCCTTCGAAAGAGGTCATAGGGCAAGTCCGGCACCGTCTGGTGCTCGGCCGGAGGAACTAAAGATTCTGCTGGGGCGAGCTTCTATCTCAGAAGAGCACCGTGCATTGATGGGCATGGTGATTGAAAGGATTTCATCCGCAGAAAACGGATTGCATGAGGCCGTCAAAAGTTTACTGACGGGTTTTGAGGTACGTTAGATAATGTACACTTTTGTCAGTAGCGCATAAGTAAGATGCGCCCTGTGTAGATAGTAGCCCCTGAGACTCTGCGCGTTGTCAAGAAATGACGGCACGCAGAGGATCATAATCCCAGGTCTAAGATGTCTCCTTTGAATGTAGGTGGCTAGGTGTCCGGAATCAAGCCGAACTGATGATGTGGCCGAACTAAAGCGGCAACTGGACGTGGCAGATGCCGACATCGCGCTTGTCAACAAGCGGCTTGATGAGGCTCAAGGTATGTAATTCTTTGGGCGGCATCAGGTAAGAGGAGCTTCATGCTAGTGTCTTACAATGTGTGTGCTTGACGCTGATGGTGCGGCCGCCGTGGAGAATCTTAGGGCAGAACTTGCCCGAGCTAAGGAGCAAGCCAGAAAAAGTGATGCAGCTGCCGAGAAGGCCCTTGAAGAGCTAAGAGCCGAACAGGCTGCTCACTGCCAAAGCAAAGAAGAGATGGCCAATATGGCCGAGAAGTTAAAGAGCGCTGCAGACCGTTGCAAACTTCTTGAGAAAGAAGACCAGGCGAGACAGACGGACTTAGAGAAGGCCGTTGCCGATGCCAAGGATGCTCGCTCTGCGATGAGAGCTGCGAAAGAGGAGCTGCGTCAGGCCGAACAGATTGCGGCTGGAAAGCCCTTTATGCTGCGGAGGAAGTTTTGTGATCCGAAGTTTGCTCCATTGGACCGGATGTGGAGTGTGGAGGACACCTATCTGGACATGGCGACGAGTGCCGCTGATGCGACCGAACACTTTCGAGATCAGAAAGATTGCGAAGTGGAAAAGCTTTTCTAGTCGCAGTTTCATAATCCAGAGCGTCCACTAGGCAGTGGATGATCGTTTGGCTCAATGGGCCGAACTGAATAGGTTGTCCGGACTCGCCATGAAGTACGTCATGGGTCATCTGTGGCCGGGGAGATCGGAGCCGAAGAGTTATTTCAGCTTGGTGCAGCAATTCCTTGACGCGGTGCCGCGTATTAATGCAATGAAGAGGTCAGCATGCATAGAGGGCGCAAGGATGGCTCTTGCCCGTGTAGACATACTGGGCAGAGATGGAGACCACCGTTGTTGCGTCCCGAGATTCGGACAAAAGCCGAGTACTTCCCGAGCACTATTTTCAGGAAGTCCTTGAAGGCGCTCGTGTAATAGAGACGCAGTGCTCGAAAGATGCTATGTTATGATAGCATATGTAATTATAAAGTAATATTTTGATAAACTGTAGTGGCCTTTTTTATACTTGTGCCTCCAAGTATTGGGAACACCTCATGTGCGGCCGTTTTAAGATATATATATATATATATATATAGAGAGAGAGAGAGAGAGTCTGAAAGATGGCAGTCGTTGGCTTCAGCCCCCATGCACATAGTGCGGGGGTGCTCGCAAAAGACGCATTTTCACACTTAACCCAATGTCTTGGTCCTACAAAGGAGGTGATAGCGCAGCGGGCCAGGCAACTGGACTATAATGTTTAACACTTTCACTTAGCCGTAGGAGTTTGACAATGAGACTCTTTAGGTAGCTCCTTGGTGGCAACTGCGCTCGTCCGAGTTCGGGGCGCGTACGTGCCTGACCGAGAAGCGGCCCTTCGTTAAAGCGGAGGAATCCGATAGATTCCGATAGGTCATCGAGTGGCTGACCAGTCTCACGCTACATCATGACAGTCAGTTTTCGGCTTTCTCTACTGAGGTGCTTGCACTGGCCGAACCGGGGGCATAATCGCAGTAGTTCTCCTGGTGCTACCTTAGCCAATAGAGCGGAACGTAAGGTAGCCGAACTCAGGAGCCGGGCAACCCAACATTTGACCAAAGACATGATTCGGAGCTAATGCATATAATGCCAAAACTCGTGACGCCGAACACTCCCTAAGGTGTTCGGTCTTTATGAGTGCGGGCGAAACAACACTCTTTATTATAAAAGCCCCTAGTGTCCAGGTACGTGCAAGAATTCTGACGTGGCCACATGCCAAGACGCCAGCCTCCTCCTTGGTTATATTAGAAAGAAGAAAACCAGGGGATGTGTAGCAACAAGAGACAGTAAAAAAGGTTTACACAGGGTCTTAATCTAAAAAGAATCCTTTAGGACGGGTCCCTACTGCACGTCTGCGCCTATGTCTCCGTTGTGCCGTATCCTGGACGGGCGCCGCACGACGTTCAACTGTAAAAGAGAGGAACTGAGTTGAAAACGGGTCGTGCCGACAAAGTTTAGAATAAGCAAAGTATAAAGTAAGATATATGAGATTGAGCTTTATTGTCTCTTATTGTATATGCGTGGAGCCCCTAGTGCGGGGGTATCTGGCTTTTAGTCCTGCATCAATGATGATTTTGCACCGAACTCGTCTATCCGCGTTCGTGGTCTTGAATGGCCTATTTTGAAGTTTATTGGCCGGTGAGGCCATTTTGGTGTGGGGCTGTCAAAGCGGCCGCACAGTCCTCCGCTTGGGGAGGCGCACTTTAGTGCATCCCCTTCAAAGAGATGATGCCTCGTGGACCGGGAATCTTGAGCGTAAGAGATGCATAATGCGGTATTGCGTTAAAGCGAGCGAAAGCTTCGCGTCCCAGTAGTGCTTGATAGCGACTTAAGAACGGGACGATATGGAAGGTCAGCTTTTCGCGGCGGAGGTTATCAGCAGAGCCGAATGTGACTATGAGCCAGAGAAAACCCGTACAATGGGTGTCCGGACCAGGTATTACCCCTTGAAAGGAGGTTTTGCTGCGGCGGATTCTTGCTAGGTTTATCCCCATGTGCTGGATTGTATCCTGATATATCAGGTTTAGTCCACTGCCACCATCCATAAGGACATTTGAAAACTGGAGTCCGCCAATTATTGGATCGAGTATCAAGGCAGTCCAGCCTACATTCTTGATATTCCTAGAATAATCTAGCTGATCGAAGATGATCGGTTTTGACAACCAGTGGCAGGACCCTTTGGGGATGGGCCGTGTGGTGCGTACCTTTACGGGCGCCGCACGTTTTGTTATGTGAAGTGAGTTCACTGTTTTTACTTCTTGTGGGAAGTTCTTTTGTTTCCTGGTGCTCTGCTTTTGGGGTTCGTCCTCGTCTTCGCTTGGTGTGTCGAGCCCCTTGTGTTCGGTATTGAGTCTGCCGGATTGTTTGTAAACCCAACAGTCTCTGTGGGTATGGTTAGCAGGCTTCCCGGGAGTACTGTGTATCTGACATATCCTGTCCAGGATTTTATTTAGGTTGGATGGATCGTCCCTGTTATCCTGGGGGGCGATTTTTCCTGATTTTGTCGTGAGCCCTTGAATCCGGCATTGACTGCCGTGCTCTTCGGACTTTTGTCCTTAGTCCAGCGACGGTCCTTGTTGCGTCACGGTTTTCCGTTTCCATCCCTAGTTTCGGATGTACTTGGGTCGCTGGGGCTGCACCTTGCCAACCAGCTGTCCTCCTCTGCACAAAAGCGGGTCATGAGGCTTGTTAGTGCGGCCATTGTTCTTGGCTTTTCTTGGCCGAGGTGTCTGGCGAGCCATTCGTCTCGGACGTTATGCCTGAAAGCTGCTAAGGTTTCGGCGTCCGGACAGTCGACTATCTGATTCTTTTTGAATCTATTCCAGAACTGCCGAGCTGATTCTTCGGGTTGTTGAGTTATGTGACTAAGATCGTCTGCATCCGGAGGGCGGACATAGGTCCCTTGAAAGTTTGCTCGGAAAGCATCCTCAAGCTCTTCCCAGCTTCCAATTGTGTTTTCGGGAAGGCTTTTAAGCCAATGCCGGGCTGGCCCTTTAAGCTTAAGGGGTAGATATTTTATGGCGTGGAGATCATCTCCTCTAGCCATGTGTATGTGGAGGATGTAATCCTCGATCCAAACTCCAGGGTCTGTTGTTCCATCATATGCCTCTATGTTTACGGGTTTGAATTCCTCTGGGAATTCATAGTCCAGGACCTCATCGGTGAAACATAGGGGGTGTGCGGCGCCCCTGTATTTGGGTGTGCCGGATTCTGATGATGGCTTCATAGCGTTGCTTATGAGAGCTTGCTTTCTAGGCCCATAAATGGACCCGACTGGGCCATGATGCGAATCCTTAAGTGGGTCGCATGCCGATTTAGGTGCAGCGCCGCTTGACGCTTTATGGGGTCGTCTATCCGACCGTGTGGCTTTTTCATTTTTTGAATGCGAGGGTTCTAGGGCCTCTTCGTCGAATTCAGGCAGTAGCTTTCTTTTTGGATAGCTTTTAGTGCGGCGACTGTCGCCGTACTTATCTGTGGTATTGATTACTTTGCTCCATCTAATCCAGAGTGCATCTTCCGCTGTTTTTAGCTTCCGCTTCTGCTTTTTTAGGCTGCGTGCAGTTGCAACGAGCCTCTCGTGGAGATTCTTCTGCTCCATAGGTTTATTCGGCGTGAGGTCGTCCGGAATGCCGTTTTCGCCGGAGGAGGGATGTTCGGTTTCTCTATCCGTGTTGCCCTATTCGGACGGTTGCTCTAAGGCCAGCTCGTCGTCTACCGGCTTGTCCTGCTCTATGGCTGTGTTTTTGTCGAGGCGGGGCTTGGGTCGGTGTTTACGCCGACGCTTTGATTGCTTTTCGGGGGGTCGATCTCCCGTCCCATCCCCTTTTTCCTCGTTGTCGCTTCCTTTAGGGGTATCCACCATGTACACATCGTGAGATGAGGTGGCTGTCCAATGCCCTATGGGCGTTGGTTCGTCGGTATCTCCTGCATCGTCATCCATACTGTCGATGTCTCCGGAGTCGAAGTTGAGCACGTCGTTTAAATTGTCGATAGTGGCTACCAAGTGGGTGGTGGGTGGGCTTTGAATTTCTTCATCGTCCGTATCCCATCCTCGCTGACCGTAGTTCGGCCAGGGCTCTCCTGATAAGGAGAGAGACTTGAGAGAGTTCAGGATATCGCCACAAGGCGAGTGCTGAAAGATGTCTGCGGCGGTGAACTCTATTATCGGCGCCCAATCGGATTCGATCGGCAGGGGTGCGGGGGGTTCGGAGTTCGGAAAGGAGTCCGGATCCTCGGAGTCACAGATCATGCAGAGTGCGGGGCTAGCATTCGGCTCGATCGCCTTTGAGATCGAAGCCCCCGAGGTGACGTCCAACCGCTCATCCTCGATTGGCGCAATAGGCTCCGAGTTAGGGGTCGGAACCGATGCGTGTGCGGCCTCCAGGACACTGTCCGGAGGCAGAGCTAGATCATGCCCCTCGAGATAGTGCGGCGCGCTTGGCCGTGGCTCGAACCCGTCGAAGATCAAGTCTCCGCGGATGTCAGCCGTGTAGTTTAAGCTCCCAAACCTGACTTGATGGCCAGGGGTGTAGCTTTCGATCTGCTCCAGGTGTCCGAGCGAATTGGCCCGCAAAGCGAAGCCGCCGAAGACGAAGATCTGTCCTGGGAGAAAAGTCTCACCCTGGACCGTATCATTGTTGATGATCAAAGGAGCCATCGGGCCTAAAGGCGACGACACAGAGGAACTCTCAATGAAAGCACCAATGTCGGTGTCAAAACCGGTGGATCTCGGGTAGTGGGTCCCGAACTGTGCGTCTAGGCCGGATGGTAACAGGAGGCAGGGAACACGATGTTTTACCCAGGTTCGGGCCCTCTTGATGGAGGTAAAACCCTACGTCCTGCTTGATTAATATTGATGATATGGGTAGTACAAGAGTAGATCTACCACGAGATCAAGGAGGCTAAACCCTAGAAGCTAGCCTATGGTATGATTATTGTATATGGAGTTGATTGCCTACGGACTACAACCCTCCGGTTTATATAGACACCGGATAGGGTTAGGGTTACATAGAGTCGGTTACAATGGTAGGAGATCTTGAATATCCGCATCGCCAAGCTTGCCTTCCACGGCAAGGAAAGTCCCATCCGGACACGGGACGAAGTCTTCACTCTTGTATCTTCATAGTCCAGGAGTCCGGCTGAAGGTATAGTCCGGCTACCCGAACACCCCCTAATCCAGGACTCCCTCAATAACCCTCAGGAACAACAGGCAATTCATATATAGGGGGAGAATCTTCATCATCACTTTCATCAATATTATCAGTTTCAATAATTTCATTCTCTCTAGCCCTAGCAAGTTGTTCATCAAGAAATTCACCAAGTGGCACAATAGTATCAAGCATAGAAGTAGTTTCATCATAAGTATCATGCATAGCAGAGGTGGCATCATCAATAACATGCGACATATCATAATTAATAGCAGAAGCAGGTTTAGGTGTCGCAAGCTTACTCAAAACAGAAGGTGAATCAAGTGCAGAGCTAGATGGTAGTTCCTTACCTCCCCTCGTAGTTGAGGGAAAAATCTTGGTTCTTTGATCTTTCAAGTTCTTCATAATGATAAGCAGATGTAAATCCCAAGTGACTCAAAGAGTAGAGCTATGGTCCCCGGCAACGGCGCCAGAAAATAGTCTTGATAACCCACAAGTATAGGGGATCGCAACAGTTTTCGAGGGTAGAGTATTCAACCCAAATTTATTGATTCGACACAAGGGGAGCCAAAGAATATTCTCAAGTATTAGCAGCTGAGTTGTCAATTCAACCACACCCGAAAACTTAATATCTGCAGCAAGGTATTTAGTAGCAAAGTAATATGATAGCAGTGGTAACGGTGGTAAAAGGTAACAGTAGCAAAAGTAATATTTTTGGTGTTTTACAGTGATGATAACAATAGCAACGGAAAAGTAAATAAGCGAAGAACAATATATGGAAAGCTCGTAGGAAATGGATTAGTGATAGAGAATCATGCCGGATGCGATCGATCATGTAATAGTCATAACCTAGGGTGACACAGAACTAGCTCCAGTTCATCAATGTAATGTAGGCATGTATTCCAAATATAGTCATACGTGCTTATGGAAAAGAACTTGCATGGCATCTTTTGTCCTACCCTCCTGTGGCAGCGGGGTCCTATTGGAAACTAAGGGATATTAAGGCCTCCTTTTAATAGAGTACCGGACCAAAGCATTAACACATAGTGAATACATGAACTCCTCAAACTACGGTCATCACCGGGAGTGGTCCCGCCTATTGTCACTTCGGGGTTGCCGGATCTTAACACATAGTAGGTGACTATAGACTTGCATGATAGGATCAAGAACTCTCATATATTGATGAAAACATAATAGGTTCAGATCTGAAATCATGGCACTCAGGCCCTAGTGACAAGCATTAAGCATAGCAAAGTCATAGCAACATCAATCTCAGAACATAGTGGATACTAGGGATCAAACCCTAACAAAACTAACTCGATTACATGATAAATCTCATCCAACCCATCACCGTCCAGCAAGCCTACGACGGAATTACTCATGCACGGCGGTGAGCATCATGAAATTGGTGATGGAGGAAGGTTGATGATGACGATGACAACGAATTCCCCTCTCCAGAGCCCCGAACGAACTCCAGATCAGCCCTCCCGAGAGATTTTAGGGCTTGGCAGTGGCTCCGTATCGTAAAACGTGATGAATCCTTCTCTCTAATTTTTTCTCCCCAAAAGTGAATATATGGATTCAGTGAGGGAGTCCTGGATTAGGGGGTCTCCGGACAGCCGGACTATATCCTTTGGCCGGACTGTTAGACTATGAAGATACAAGATTGAAGACTTCCTCTCGTGTCCGGATAGGACTCTACTTGGCGTGGAAGGCAAGCTAGGCAGTACGAATATGGATATCTCCTCCTTTGTAACCGACCTTGTGTAACCCTAACCCTCTCCGGTGTCTATATAAACCAGAGGGTTTTAGTCCGTAGGACGACAACAATCATACCATAGGCTAGCTTCTAGGGTTTAGCCTCTCCGATCTCGTGGTAGATCAACTCATGTAACACTCATATCATCAAGAATAAATTAAGCAGGACGTAGAGTTTTACCTCCACCAAGAGGGCCCGAACCTGGGTAAAACATCGTGTCCCCTGCCTCCTGTTACCATCCGCCTTAGACGCACAGTTCGGGACCCCCTACCCGAGATCCGCCGGTTTTGACACCGACATTGGTGCTTTCATTGAGAGTTCCTCTATGTCATCATCATCAGGCTTGATGGCTCCTTCGATCATCGTTAGCGATGTAGTCCAGGGTGAGACTTTTCTCCCCGGACAGATTTTTGTATTCGGCGGCTTTGCACTGCGGGCCAATTTGCTTGGCCATCTGGAGCAGATTGAAAGCTACGTCCCTGGCCATCAGGTCAGGTTTGGAAGCTTAAACTACACGGCCGATATCCGCGGAGACTTGATCTTCGACGGATTCGAGCCCCTGCCGAGTGCACTGCACTGTCACGATGGGCATGATTTAGCTCTGCCGCCGAACAGTGCCCTGGAGGCCGCACCCGCATCCGCTCCGACCTTTAAATCAGAGCCAACTACGCCGACCGAGGGCGGGTGGCTAGACCCTGCCGCGGAGGCTGCAGCCTCAACGGCGATCGAGCCGAACACCAACCTTATCCTTCGCGAGGCCCGTGACTCCACATTGCCGGACTCTCCTCCGAACTCTGCACCCTCCGCGCCCCTGCCAATCGAATCCGATTGGGCGCCGATCATGGAGTTCACTGTCGCGGATATCTTTCAGCACTCGCCCTTCGGCGACATACTGAATTCACTAAGGTCTCTCTCTTTGTCAGGAGAGTCCTAGCCGGATTGACCGGCAAGATTGGGATGCGGACGACGAAGAAATTCGATGCCCACCCACCACCCACTTCATAGCCACTGTCGATGACTTGACCGACATGCTTGACTTCGACTCCGAAGACATCGACGGTATGGACGACGAGGCAGGAGACGAACAAGAACCAGCGCCTATAGGGCACTGGAAAGCCACCTCGTCGTATGACATATATATGGTGGACACACCCAAAGAAGGCAATGGCGACGAGACAGCGGAGGATGACCCCTCCAAGAAGCAACCCAAGCGCCGACGTCAGCGGCGCCGCTCTAAGTCCCGCCAAAGCAAAAGTGGTGATACCGGCACAGGAGATAATAACACTCCGAATAGTGCCGAAGATGGCAACAATCCCCTCCAGCATGATCTAGGACAGGAGGATGGAAAGGCCAGCCCTCTAGAGAGAGCGGTAGATGAAAAGGAGGAGGATGATAATTACATGCCTCCCTCTGAAGACGAGGCAAGCCTCGACGATGACGAATTCGTCGTGCCAGAGGATCCCGTCGAACAAGAGCGCTTCAAGCGTCGGCTTATAGCCACGACAAATAGCCTTAAGAAAAAGTAGCAGCAGCTTCAAGTTGATCAAGATCTGCTAGCTGACAGATGGGCTGAAGTCCTGGCGGCCGAGGAATATAAACTCGAACGCCCCTCCAAGAGTTACCCAAAATGCAGGTTGCTACCCCGACTAGAGGAAGAAGCGTATGATGCGGCTGATCGGCCACCCCGTGGCCGTGACAGAGAGGCATTCCAGCCAAAATCTCAGCCTGCACCCCGACGCCATTCAAATAAAAAGGCATGGGGAAATATGCCAGACCTGCGAGACGTATTGGAGGACAAAGCAAAACATGCAAGAACGATCTATGGATCACGAGGGCGTGCCGCTACGTGAGACGATAATCGTCACGCTGGATACAGCAAAAGTAAATCCGGCCGGGCCGAGCACAGCGGGCAAGACTCATTGGAGCCGCGTCGCGATATAGCCCAGTACAGAGGCGCCACACACCCCTTATGCTTCACAGACGAAGTAATGGATCATCAAATCCCAGAGGGTTTCAAACCCGTAAATATAGAATCATACGACGGCACAACAGTTCCTGCGGTATGGATCGAGGATTTCCTCCTGCATATTCACATGGCACGCGGTGATGATCTACACGCCATCAAATACCTCCCACTCAAACTCAAAGGACCAGCTCGGCATTGGCTCAATAGCTTGCCAGCAGAGTCCATTGGCTGTTGGGAGGATCTGGAAGCCGCATTTCTCGACAACTTTCAGGGCACTTATGTGCGACCACCAGATGCCGATGACTTGAGCCACATAATTCAGCAGCCAGAGGAATCGGCCAGGCAATTCTGGACACGGTTCCTAACTAAGAAAAATCAAATCGTTGACTATCCGGATGCAGAGGCTCTAGCAGCATTCAAGCACAACATCCGCGACGAGTGGCTAGCCCGGCACCTTGGTCAGGAAAAGCCGAAATCTATGGCAGCCCTCACGACACTCATGACCCGCTTTTGTGCGGGAGAAGACAGCTGGCTGGCTCGCAGTAACAACATATCAAAGAACCATGGTACTCCGGATACCAAGGACGGCAGTAGCAGGTCAAGTCGCAACAAACATAAGCGCCACATTAACAGTGACAATACCGAGGATACGACAGTCAATGCCGGATTCAAAGGCTCTAAACCCGGTCAGCGGAAAAAGTCATTCAAAAGAAGCACTCCGGGCCCGTCCAGTTTGAACCGTATACTCGATCGCTTGTGTCAAATACACGGCACCCCCAACAAGCCAGCCGACCACACCAACAGGGATTGTTGGGTGTTCAAGCAGGCCGGCAAGTTAATTGCCGAAAACAAAGATAAGGGGCCACATAGCGATGATGAGGAGGAGCCCCGACAGCCGAATACCGGAGGACAGAAGAGGTTCCCCCCACAAGTGTGGACGGTGAACATGATATACGCAACCCACATCCCCAAGAGGGAGCGGAAGCGTGCGCTCAGGGACGTATATGCGTTGGAGCCAGTCGCCCCAAAGTTCAACCCATGGTCCTCCTGTCCGATCACCTTCGATCGCAGGGACCACCTCACTAGTATCCGTCATGGCGGATTTGCCGCACTAGTCCTAGACCCAATCATTGACGGATTTCACCTCACTCGAGTCCTTATGGATGGCGGCACCAGCCTGAACTTGCTTTATCAGGACACAGTGCGCAAAATGGGTATAGACCCCTCAAGGATCAAACCCACAAAAACAACCTTTAAAGGCGTCATACCAGGTGTAGAGGCCCATTGCACAGGCTCAGTCACACTGGAAGTGGTCTTCGGATCCCCGGATAACTTCCGAAGCGAAGAGTTAATCTTCGACATAGTCCCGTTCCGCAGTGGCTATCATGCACTGCTCGGGCGGACCGTATTTGCGAGATTCAATGCGGTACCGCATTATGCATACCTCAAGCTCAAGATGCCAGGACCTCAGGGGGTCATTACAGTTAATGGAAACACAGAGCGCTCTCTCCGAACGGAGGAGCACACTGCGGCCCTCGCAGCGGAAGCGCAAAGCAGCCTCTTAAGGCAATCCACTAGTTCGGCGTCTAAGGACCCGAACACCTTCAAGCGCGCCCGGAGTACTCGGCAACAGGACCGCCTGGCACGTTCCGAGCTCACATAGCAATGCCGCCCCCACCCCGGCCCAAGCCAAATGGCGAAACTCGTGCCACGCGTACATAATTACGCATTAAAAATACCATGGGCACAGGTAGGGAGGGGGCACAACTACGACACGCCCCAAGACGCGGCTTAAACCGCACTAGGGGCTTCCCACTGTGTTATTTTTCTCTCTTTCAGGACATTAATCTCTGGAAACCCTGTCCGGCAGCATGATTGCCGAACACATGATGCAGCAACCAAGGAGGCAGAAAGCTACATCACACCACGGAACTCCCAGGTGGATTACGATAACGAGTGAAATACTTGCTTTAATATTATTCCTCAGCTTGCCCTTGGAAGGGACATAGTCCTACTTTTTGCTTATCACACTACCTGTATCATTCTGCTCCAACGCACGTTTTTTAATAAACAATGCATTGCATTAAGGCTTTTATTGCATTCTTCTTTTTTTATATGTATGTGTTCATTAATGACACCTTGCAACCGTACACTTTGGTACGGCCAAAACACCAGGGGCTTAAGTACCCCACAATATGGTGTGAGAAGTCCGAACACTTTCACAAGTGCGGCACCCCGAACTTATAGCATTATATGCATCAGCTCCGAATCATGTCTTTGGTCAATAGTTGGGTTTGCCCGACTCCCATGTTTTGGTACCTTACGTTCCGCTATATCGGCTAAGGTAGCACTAGGAGAACTACTGCGATTGTGCCTCGGTTCAGCTGGGCTAAGCACCTCAGTAGAGAAAGCTAAAACTGACTGTCATGATAAGGCGAGAGACTAGTCGCTGTTCGAGAGGTTTTCGAGTCCTTAAAGACTTATGCCGCTTAGAGCGAGGAGTCGGCCCTGTCTGGCTTAAGGCGTGTATCACGCCCCAGATTCGGCCTTCTGAATACTTGGGGCTTCGCCGAAATTTAAAATTATAGAATTCTATGGCTAAGTGAGAGTGATAACGCATTATAGTCCGATTGCCTTGTTCGTTGTGCTGAGCACCTCCCTCGAAGGACCCAAAAATGGGAACAAGAGTGCTCAGGTTTATCCCGAACACCCCATCACTCGTGGCATGGGGGCAGAAGCCGACGACTAGCCATCTCTCAGATTTGATAAACAGCCGAACATAAGGTAATATTTTAAATTCAAACAAGCGTTGCATAGCGCATATGAACAAGTTTTCATAGATACATGATTACACGAGCGAGTTTACTCAAATATTACATCTTTCGTACACTCGTCCGCTATGAGACGGGCACCCTTCAGGACAACCTCATAGTACATCTCGGGGTGGCGATGCTCCTTGCCCGCCGGTGGCCCTTCCTTAATCAGCTTCACGGCATCCATCTTGGCCCATTGCACCTTCACACGGGCAAAAGCCCCGCGTGCACCTTCGATGCAGACGGACCGCTTGATGACTTCCAGCTGTGGGCAGGCATCCACAAGCCGCCTTACCAGGCCGAAGTAGCTGTTGGGAAGGGCGTCTCCAGGCCACATCCGGACTATAAAGCCCTTCATGGCCTGTTCGGCCGCCTTGTGTAGCTCGACCAGCTGCTTTAGCTGGTCGCTCATGGGCACCGGGTGTTAGGCCCCAGTATGCTGAGACCAGAACAACTTCTCCGTTGAGCTTCCCTCCTCGGCCTGGTAAAACTGTGTGGCATCCGACACGCTGTGGGGCAAATCTGCGAACGCTCCTGGAGAGCTCCGGATTCGGGTAAGTAACAAGTAATTTACTTTCACATGCTTGCTCTGCATAAGGAATGCCTTACCCACCGCTATTTTCTTCATCGCCTCAATCTCCTGGAGGGCTCTTTGGACCTTAGCCTTGGCATTTTTCTCGCTTTCGAGGGCCGTGGCAAGCTCGGACTCTCGCGTCTTCGAGTCATACTCCAACGCCTCATGCTTCGACACGAGAGCTTGGAGCTCTTGCTGGACCTCGCCCACCCGTGCCTCCTGCCTTTCCCGCTCGGTGCGCTCCTTGGCCGCTCTGTCTTCGGCCTCGGATAGTGCCTGCTTCAGGGTCGCCACCTCGGTCGTGGCCCCTGGCAAATTTACAATGATCCTGTCATTTTGCAATCGCGTCTTCTTTTATATATACATATCCATAGACTAGGTACTACTTACCTTTGTTCTCCTCGAGCTGCCTCTTGGCAAGGCCGAGCTCGTCCTTGGACCCTTTAAGGTCCTGCTTCAGTGCGGCGACCTCCGCAGTCAATGCGGCAGAGGCCAGCAGCGAAGCCTGCATACGCATATAGACATACTTATATTAGACTCCTGCAATATTGTTTGATCCTCTGTTCGGCTTTTCTTTGTGAACACCGAACAGAGCATCAGGGGCTACTGTCTATGCGGTAATATTTTTCCCATATTTCAAAAACTTACCTCAAAGCCTGTTAGAAGGCTGGCACAGGCTTCAGTCAGTCTGCTCTTGGCAGACTGAACCTTCTAGACCACCGCACTCATAATAGTGCGGTGCTCCTCGTCGATGGAAGTGCTGCGAAGCACTCCTAGCAGATTGTCCGGTGCCTCTGGATGGATAGAGGTCACCGGCACAGGCGTCTTGCCCCTCTTGGAAGGAGGCCGCCCGCTTGAGTCCAGAACCACTAGAGGTTCTGGCGCGGTGTTCGGCTGAGGGCCGAACTCGGAGCCCTCGGGGGCCTTGTTCCCTCTGCTCCCGGAGTCCGGAAGGTCGCCTTGAGGCGCCTCCGGGACTGTTTCCCCTCGTCCCGGTGCCTCTTGAGACAACACCTTGGCGTTGTCCGTAGGGCAAGGGGAGGTGGCGGTTGGAAGTGGATCGCTATCTATATCCGACGAGTCCAGGGAGCCGTCCGACGAGGATACGTCGATACGGGCTCGGGACGGTCTGCATAATCATGATTCGGCGTTAGGAGAAGAATGCGACAAAGGAATGCTATGAGTTACTTTGGTATCCGAATACTTACAACTTCGCCAGGGGCTTGGCCCTGGGCAGCCACTCGTCTTCGCCTTCGGCGGCGGTGGTGGAACTGTCCGGAAGGAGAGTCCTTCCCTTCTTGGACCCTTCGCCCCCCAGTTGGGGCAGCCTTCCTTTTCTTGTCTCCCCTGACTAGAGGGGGAGCGTCTTCATCTTCCTCCTTGTCTTCGTGGGAGGAGTGCGCCGAGGAGTCCTCGGACGATGAGTCCGATATCACCTGGCGCCGGGAACTCTTTCAGGTTACCTTGGCCTTCTTGGTCTTCTCCCGCACCTTGTAAGGAGCCGGAGTCAGCATCTCCGTCAAGAGAGCGTCTGCTGGGCCTTCAGGCAAAGGAGCCGGACAGTCGATCTGTCCACCCGTCTCCTGCCAGTCCTGTCAAAGGTACGGGAGCTTAGATCCCGCATAGAGTCAAACTATGAAAAACAAGTATCCTGCAAGAGGTAAAACAGCTTACCGCGCTGGCTTGGCGCTTCGCGCATAATCCGTGATCCTCGGTAGTGGGAGGGGGAACCTCGGCGCCCTTGAATAGCACCTTCCAGGCATCCTCGTGTGTTGTGTCGAAGAGCCTGTTCAGAGTTTGGTGCTGGGCCGGGTCGAACTCCCACAAGTTGAAAGCCCGTTGTTGACACGGGAGGATCCGGCGGATGAGCATGACCTGGACTACGTTGATGAGTTTGAGCTTCTTGCTCACCATGTTTTGGATACATATTTGGAGTCCGGTCAGCTCTCCCGAACTACCCCAGGACAAGCCCTTCTCTTGCCAGGAGGTGAGCCGCGTGGGGATGCCAGATCGGAACTCGGGGGCCGCTGCCCATGCAGGGTCACGCGGCTCGGTGATGTAGAACCACCCCGATTGCCACCCCTTTATGGTCTCCACGAAGGAGCCCTCGAGCCATGTGACGTTGGGCATCTTGCCCACCATGGCGCCTCCGCACTCCGCCTGGCGGCCGCTCACTACCTTCGGCTTGACATTGAAGGTCTTCAGCCATAAGCCGAAGTGGGGCTTGATGCGGAGAAATGCCTCGCACACGACGATAAACGCCGAGATGTTGAGGATGAAGTTCGGGGCCATATCTTGGAAATCCAGGCCGTAGTAGAACATGAGCCCCCATACGAATGGGTGGAGAGGGAATCCCAGTCCGCGGAGGAAATGGGTAAGGAACACTACCCTCTCATGGGGCCTGGGGGTGGGGATGAGCTGCCCCTCATCTGGGAGCCGGTGCGTGACGTCGTCGGGCAGGTATCCGGCTCTCCTCAGCTTCTTGATGTGTCCCTCCATGATGGAGGAGACCATCCACCTGCCTCCCGCTCTGGACATGGTTGGAGAAGGTTGAGGTGGGAAATGTGGACTTGGGCGCTGGCTGCGAAAATGGATGAGCAAAGGAGGAAGAAGGCATGGGTAGAAAAAGGTTAAACCTTATCCCTTTATAAGGGCGGCCGAAGCCATGCGCCCCCATAGCCTGGTAAAACTTTCTTATCCCCCAAGCGCCCTAATCGATGGCACGGTTGGGTTACCCATGCCCGTATTGATGAGAATCCTGTAATAAGGGGAACATGATCTCTGCTTTGACAAGACGAGTCAAGAAACTGCCTCGCGTTGTGTGCGGGGCTAGTTAAAGGAAACGGTTCGAATAATTACCGGGCCATGGCATAATGTCATGTTGCCAAAACGTGTCAGCAGATTAGATTTGTGGAAATGTTATTCTCTCTATGGTGGTATGTGGAACTTATTTTGCAGGGTCGGACACTATCCTTGTATTCAAATTCTTCCATGATGTATTCGGAGGAGGAGCCCGCCTTGCAATGCCGAAGACAATACTGCGCGCCGGACTCATCGTCATTGAAGCCTGGTTCAGGGGCTACTGAGGGAGTCCTGGATTAGGGGGTCTCCGAACAGCCGAACTATATCCTTTGGCCGGACTGTTAGACTATGAAGATACAAGATTGAAGACTTCGTCTTGTGTCCGGATAGGACTCTACTTGGCGTGGAAGGCAAGCTAGGCAGTATGGATATGGATATCTCCTCCTTTGTAACCGACCTTGTGTAACCCTAACCCTCTTTGGTGTCTATATAAACCGGAGGGTTTTAGTCCGTAGGATGACAACAATCATACCATAGGCCAGCTTCTAGGGTTTAGCCTCTCCGATCTCGTGGTAGATCAACTCTTGTAACACTCATATAATCAAGAATAAATTAAGAAGGACATAGGGTTTTACCTCCATCAAGAGGGCCTGAACCTGGGTAAAACATCGTGTCCCCTGCCTCCTATTACCATCCTCCTTAGACGCACAGTTCGGGACCCCCTACCCGAGATCCGCCGGTTTTGACACCGACTGTCAGGATTGAGGTCGGTGGAGCGTCAGGGGGCCCACGAGGCAGGGGGGCGCGCCCAGGGGGTAGGGCACGCCCCCACCCTCGTGGACAGGTGGAGGCCCCCTTGACGTGGATCTTCCTTCCAGTATTTTTTTATATATTCCAAACTAATTCTCCGTTGATTTTCAGGTCATTCTGAGAACTTTTATTTCTGCACAAAAATAACACCATGGCAATTCTGCTAAAAACAACGTCAGTCCGGGTTAGTTCCATCCAAATCATGCAAGTTAGAGTCCAAAACAAGGGCAAAAGTGTTTGGAAAAGTAGATACGACGGAGACGTATCAACGATGAACTCCTTGCTTTTGTGCTTCAAATGATAGTCTCCCCAACACTCAGCTCTCTCTCATGGGATTGGATTTGGTAGAAAGATGATTTGAGTGGAATGCAACTTGGGAAGGCTAGAGATTAAGATTTATGTGGTTGGAATGGAATATCTTGACCTCAAGACAAGTGTAGGTGGTTCTCTCTCAGAAAATGTATGTTGGAAGTGTAGGCATATTCCGATGGCTCTCTCTCAGAATAAAGAATGGGTGGAGGGGTATATATAGCCTCCACACAAAATCTAACCGTTACACACAAATCACCAAACTCGGTGGGACCGGATCATAAAACTCGGTCAGACTGATTTAGTTCAAAAATGTGAACGTTAGGGTTTTCGGTGGGATCGATTCCATTAGGGTTAGGTCATAACGTAATCTCGGTGAGACCGATTACAAATTCTCGGTGGGACCGATTTTGGTAATAGACAAACAGAGAGTTGGTCAGGCAAACTCGGTGGGACCGATTCACTTATCTCGGTTAGACCGAAAAGTTACGAAGGGGAAACAGAGAGTTTGCATTGCAATCTCGGTGGGACCGATCGCTCATCTCGGTTAGACCGAAACGTTACAAAGGGAAACAGAGAGTTTGCAGGCCCATCTCGGTGAGACCGAGATCCCTATCGGTGAGACCGAAGTGACTTGGGTTTCTGGCAGTGGCTATGTCAAGTGAACTCGGTGGCGCCAGATAGAAGATTTCGGTGGGGCTGAGTTTGAGTTTTGGTTTGGGACATATGTGGATATGAGAAAGTAGTCGAGGGTTTTTGGAGCATATCACTAAGCATTCCGAGCAAGTACCTCATTAAGAAACACCTCACCCCCTTTTAATAGTATTGGCTTTTTCTATGGACTCAATGTGATCTTGGATCACTAAAAGTAAAATATGGAGTCTTGTGCTTTGAGCTTGAGCCAATCTTTTGTCCTTAGCATTTTGAGGGGTCCACTTTCTAATCCATGCCATGCCAATCATTGAGCTTTCCTGAAATATTTATCTTGAAATAGCATTAGCTCAATGAGCTATATGTTGTTAGGAATTACCAAAACCACCCAGGGATAGTTGCACTTTCAATCTCCCCCTTTTTGGTAATTTATGACAACATATAGATCAAAGCTTTGACAAATGACAATAAGATTGAAATACATCATCTCTTTGAGAAGTATGTGATAAGCAAGAGCCCCCCCTAAATTTGTGCATTATTTAAAATTTGCTTTTGAATGCAAATGAACAATCGATTAGGTTCATGGGTTACTCTTCCATGTCACATACATCTTGGTGGAGCGCTCAAAATGATAGAAATTAATAGCATGCACTCATCACCAAGCAAGTGAATGCTCATATATGAGATATAAAAGATAGTATCATTCAACCAAGCATTAAGGTAACATATGATCAACCACACGATCACATAAGTATCTCACGAGGACATAAGGACATAAAGTATCTCACACAAGCACACAATAAAAAGTTCAACCAAAGGTAAGAGAGATAAAAAGCAAGACACTCTCTCTCGAAGCCTATGATCTATACATATTTCTCCCCCTTTGGCAACAAGTTACCAAAAAGTTCGAAAATGCATAGTGTTATACATCTCTCAGGCTTGGTCTTCGGGAGGTGGTGTAGAGAGAACTCCAAGGACGAAGGCTTCTGATGATGTAGTTGGAGCTGATGGAGGTGGAGTAGGTGCTGGAGGTGGCACTGGAGCTATAGCTGCTGGTGCTGACACTGTAGATCTAGCATTTGAAACTGTCACTGCAGCAGACCTTGGACCTCGTGGCACACGCTGAAAAGCATCAGTAGTTGCCTTTCCTCTCCTCTCCTTTGCTTCCTCCTGAAGCTGCTCAACTGCAGTCTGAATCTCAGTCACCTTCAGGTCAAGATCATAGAATTTTGTCTCCACAATCCTCTCCAGGCTCTCCCGATTCTAAGTCAGGGTGGCCAAGCCCTTCTCAATCCTCAGTGTAGCTTGAATCAGATAGCCTAATTGATCTTGCTTGCTCTTCAGGAAAACTTGAGATGCCTCTTCAACACTAGGCATCTTGGCAGCTTTCTCAGCCTTTGCTTTGGCTCTCTTCTCCTGGACTTGAGCTGATGATGGTTCCTCCTCATTCATCACAATAGTGTTGTCAACTCAGGATGTAAGGGTAGATGCTCCTTGTCCAGCAAATAAGTTCATGTGCCCATCTTAGAATTGATGAGCTCCTGAATATGTGGAGCATACCCACAACTTCTCTTTTGATCAACAGCAGTCCTCTTGATCGTTTCTACAATCAAACTCATAACTTTGAACTTCAGAGGGACATCAAAGATTTGCAGCATGTTGATGGAGTGTCCTCTGATCATCTTGTGATCTCCTGACTTGGGTAGCAATGTGTGACTTAAGATCCAGTTAATGGTAGGTAGACCAGACATCAGGAAGTGTACAGATCCAAGCTTGTGTGTCTCCAAAGCCTTATCAGGGATCTCCTTGTACATGTTTGCCATGGATTTATGGTCTTTCTTCTTGGTGGCATACACATCCAAGTCATCTCCATGTTCTTCGGGGCATTGATTAGCTTGGCCCATTCTTCAACTGTGGACTGGTACCTGGTACCTTCAGACATCCATACTATCCTTCCATCTGGATAGAAGTGGGTAGTGGAGTAAAACCGCATGATCAGCTCATCATTCCATTTAGTGAGCTTTTGTCCAACAAACTCATCTACTCCACATGCCTTAAAGCTATCATATACTCCTGGGAAGTGATCTTCATTCTCCTCGATGTATTCCCAATCCACCCATTTCATGTCACACACAATGGGCTTCTTATCAAGCAAAATTGTCTCATAGAAGTCTTGTTATTCCTTTGTATGGAACCTGTAGTCAACTGCAGTCCTCGTCCTAACATCATAGGGATCGGACTATCTCCACAATCTTAGTCCTGTATCTTTCCTGATGTGCATGTCCTCAGTGACTAGATGAGCATCATTGTGGTCAGGAATTTTGGGCTTCAACTTCCTCAAAACAAGAGAATCATCTTCCTCTTCTTCAGCTTCAGGCACTGGGGCTGTCGGAGTAATGGGCCACGGGTAGCCTAACCCGGGTCCCTGAGCATTTCAAGACATCGGGCCGGCTGCACCCCTCAAGTGTCAAGGACGAAGCGCCGCCTTCTGGTGGCCAGCTGGCTCAAGCGGCCGGCTGCCAGAGGACGGCCAAGCACCAGAAGACGGCCCCAAGACGAGCCAACTCCCAGTAGGTGGCCCCCCAAGAGGCCGGCTCCTGGCAGGCGGACCGCGGTGCCCTCAGAGTATGCACCCCCATAAAGGAGACAAGACAGGATGTGTCTACAGTATAGCCCATCACCCCCATATCCAGGGCGGGGCACGACCACAGTGTCCCGTACCGGCCGAGATCTCCGCACGACGCGACACTATTGCCATCCCGCCCTTGACGTCACCCCTGTCAGGTGGAACCCTGTTCCCACGATGGCCTGTCAGTATGGCCTGCAGGCAGCGGGCCCTACCAGGCAGCGAGAGCCCAGAGGGTGGCAGCGCCTAACCAGTCGGACCCGAGGGAGGCCGGCCTCTAGCAGGCGGCCCACTCTTCCCTCGGAGTCCACGCGCCATTAACCAGACAAGACACGGTGTGGCTACAGTGATCTCCCACCAGACGGCGAGACTGTAGCCACGCCCCCTCGACCAAGCATGCGTCATTAGCATTACGGCTACAGTAACAAGCATCCGGCTGGACCCGCAAGCGGTGGAGGCGGCCTGTCGGCTCCGTACTGGACCAACCGGCAGGGCCCACCAGGCGGCGGGCCCCAGCGGCCGGCGGAGGAGCCGGCGACAGGAGACACTGACACCCGGGTCCTACACCTGGCCAGATTACCATTGTACCCCTGGGGGGTAGGCCTATATAAACCCCCCAGGGCACCCATGCAAAGGGTTCCCAACCCGTTAGACCTAGACACACACATAGAGAGAGGAGAGAGCTAGCCCTGCTTTCTTCTACCTCTAGCATACAGCTCGAGGAGCACCATTGTACCCACTAGTGCCTTAGTGATCATGCGGAGACCCCGCAGAGCAGGACTAGGGGTGTTATCTCCTAGGAGAGCCCCGAACCTGGGTAAGATTCACTGGCGTGCATGTCTTCGCCTCATCCCGTTTCTTGGCACCGGCGACGTCCTACTAGCCCCCATCATGATTAGCCATCCTTTGGCATATGTCGCACCAAACCCCCGACATTTGGCGCCCACCATGGGGCTAGGTGCACCGTCTTCCAGAGATCTGTTCTGGATGGGAACCCTCTTCCTCCCTGCTGAGCGCAGCCAGCCAGGAACGACGGATGGCGTTTGCACCGACGCGTTGCATGGCGCGGAGGTCGCCTGCGCGGCAAGCTGCCTCACCGACCTTGTCGGAGAGATCCGCCTCTCCAACGAGCCTACATCCGACGCAGGCAACGAATGCCCTGAGAGCCACCTCGTCAGCTTCCTCGACCAACTCCACGTTGTCGGCGAGCCGACCGTCGAGTTGGAGTCGGTCGGCTCCGCCGACCCGATGCTCGTCGACTCCGACACGGTGTCGCTCGACGCATTCCATACCAACATGGTGATCGTTGATGATCCTGTCCCTCGCGCCGACAGCGGCGGCAGCACCGTCACAGAGGTGCTCGTCATCAGCCACGATGGAGTTTCCGGTGACGGTGCCCGAGACCCGCTCCAAGCAACGCTGCAAGACCTGTCTGCACCCATCGCAGAAGACGCCGATGCCGAGACGCTAGAAGCCCGTCGCGTCCAGCTTGTCAAGAGCGCCAAGAAGCTAGCCAGCATGAGATGCCTTTCGGAGGCTTATCAACGCGAGATGGACCGCGCTGTTGGCAGCACGCCGGCTCCAGGCGGATCCAGCCGCATCGGTACGGTCTAGCAGCGCGGCGCGGCCATTGCCAGCATGTTCGGGGCTGATTACCCCATTTACGCCACACCTATGGAGAACATACGAGCCGCCCAAGCGGCATCAGATGAGCTGGACAACCTGGAGGGCGACGAGCATCGCCACATGACGGAGCGCGTCCAGCGGCTCATCGATGCGGCTGCCGAGCAGCAAGAAGCCGGCTGCCACGTCAGAGACCCCAACCGATGGAACAACGACCCGCCTCCCTGCCAGGAGCATGGCACGACATCCCGGACACCGAATGATGGCAACCACGGGCGACGAGACAAGGAGCTGGCTGCCAGCCGCAGCCGGACGCACATCACCATCGAGCGCGACCAAGACGGCCGCCCTCGTGCGGCGGAACGACCAGGCGGATACCAGCCTCCCCAACGCAGAGAAAAGCGCGTGTCTCTGCCGCCTGTCGATCATCCGAGTCTTGGAGGTCGGCTTGGCCCCCGAGAAGGAATCAGAGAGAATGATGCCCACTGATACGTCTCCAACGTATCTATAATTTTTGATTGCTCCATGCTATATTATCTACTGTTTTGGACTATATTGAGCTTTATTTTCCACTTTTATATTATTTTTGGGACTAACCTATTAACCGGAGGCCCAGCCCAGAATTGCTGTTTTTTGCCTATTTCAGTGTTTTGAAGAAACGGAATATCAAACGAAGTCCAAACGGAATAAAATCTTCAGGAACGTGATTTTTGTTGGAAATATGCCCTAGAGGCAATAATAAAAGGATTATTATTATATTTCCTTGTTCATGATAATTGTCTTTTATTCATGCTATAATTGTGTTGTCCGGAAATCATAATACATGTGTGAATACATAGACACCAACATGTCCCTAGTAAGCCTCCAGTTGACTAGCTCGTTGATCAATAGATAGTCATGGTTTCCTGACTATGGACATTGGATGTCATTGATAACGAGATCACATCATTAGGAGAATGATGTGATGGACAAGACCCAATCCTAAACATAGCACAAGATCGTGTAGTTCGTTTGCTAGAGTTTTTTCAACGTCAAGTATCTTTTCCTTAGACCATGAGATCGTGTAACTCCCGGATACCGTAGGAGTGCTTTGGGTGTAGCAAACGTCACAACGTAACTGGGTGACTATAAAGGTATACTACGGGTATATACGAAAGTGTCTGTTGGGTTGACACGGATCAAGACTGGGATTTGTCACTCCGTATGACGGAGAGGTATCTCTGGGCCCACTCGGTAATGCATCATCATAATGAGCTCAAAGTGACCAAGTGTCTGGTCACAGGATCATGCATTACAGTACGAGTAAAGTGACTTGTCGGTAACGAGATTGAACAAGGTATTGGGATACCGACGATCGAATCTCGGGCAAGTAACGTACCGATTGACAAAGGGAATTGTATACAGGGTTGCTTGAATCCTCGACATCGTGGTCCATCCGATGAGATCATCGAGGAGAATCTGGGAGCCAACATGGGTATCCAGATCCCGCTGTTGGCTATTGACTGGAGAGCCATCTCGGCCATGTCTACATGTCTCCCGAACCCGTAGGGTCTACACACTTAAGGTTCGGTGACGCTAGGGTTGTAGAGATATGAATATGCAGTAACCCGAAAGTTGTTCGGAGTCCCGGATGAGATCCCGGACGTCACGAGGAGTTCCGGAATGGTCCGAAGGTGAAGAATTATATATAGGAAGTGCAGTTTTGGCCATCGGGAGAGTTTCGGGGGTCACCGGTATTGTACCGGGACCACCGAAAGGGTCTCGGGGGTCCACCGGGTGGGGCCACCCATCCCGGAGGGCCCCATGGGCTAAAGTGGGGAGGGGAACCAGCCCATAGTGGGCTGGTGCGCCCCCCTTGGCCCACCCCCTGCGCCTAGGGTTGGAAACCCTAGGGTGGGGGGTGCCCCACTTGCCTTGGGGGCCACTCCACCCTTGGCCGGCGCCCCCCTAGGAGATCCCATCTCCTAGGGCCGGCGCCCCCCTTGGGGGGCCTATATAAAGGGGGGGGGGAGGGAGGGGCAGCTACACCCTTGAGTCTTGGCGCCTCCCTCTCCCCTGCTACACCTCTCCCTCTCGAAGTAAAACGGTGAAGCCCTGCTGCGGTGACCCCTGCATCCACCACCACGCCGTCGTGCTGCTGGATCTTCATCAACCTCTCCTCCCCCCTTGCTGGATCAAGAAGGAGGAGACGTCACGCTAACCGTACGTGTGTTGAACACGGAGGTGCCGTCCGTTCGGCGCTAGGATCTCTGGTGATTTGGATCACGTCGAGTACGACTTCCTCATCCCCGTTCTTTGAACGCTTCCGCACGGGATCTACAAAGGTATGTAGATGCAATCCGATCACTCGTTGCTAGATGAACTCATAGATGGATCTTGGTGAAACCGTAGGAATTTTTTTGTTTTCTGCAACGTTCCCCAACAGTGGCATCATGAGCTAGGTCTATGCGTAGTTCTCTTTGCACGAGTAGAACACATATTGTTGTGGGCGTAGATGTTGTCAACTTTCTTGCCGCTACTAGTCTTATTTTGCTTCAGCAGTATTGTGGGATGAAGCGGCCCGGACCAACCTTACACGTACGCTTACATGAGACCGGTTCCACCGACTGACATGCACTAGTTGCATAAGGTGGCTGGCGGGTGTCTGTCTCTCCCACTTTAGTTGGAGCGGATTCAATGAAAAGGGTCCTTATGAAGGGTAAATAGAAGTTGACAAATCACATTGTGGCTTTCATGTAGGTAAGAAAACGTTCTTGCTAGAACCCTATTGCAGCCACGTAAAACTTGCAACAACAATTAGAGGACGTCTAACTTGTTTTTGCAGCAAGTGTTTTGTGATGTGATATGGCCAAAGTTGTGATGAATGATGAATGATATATATGTGATGTATGAGATGTTCATGCTATTGTAATAGGAATCACGACTTGCATGTCGATGAGTATGACAACCGGCAGGAGCCATAGGAGTTGTCTTTATTTTTTTGTATGACCTGCGTGTCATTGAGAAACACCATGTAAATTACTTTACTTTATTGCTAAACGTGTTAGCCATAGTAGTAGAAGTAATAGTTGGCAAGCAACTTCATGGAGACACGATGATGGAGATCATGGTGTCATGCCGGTGACAAGATGATCATGGAGCCCCAAGATGGAGATCAAAGGAGCTATGTGATATTGGCCATATCATGTCACTATTATTATTTGATTGCATGTGATGTTTATCATGTTTTTGCATCTTGTTTACTTAGAACGATGGTAGTAAATAAGATGATCCCTCATAATAATTTCAAGAAAGTGTTCCCCCTAACTGTGCACGGTTGCGACAGTTTGTTGTTTCGAAGCACCACGTGATGATCGGGTGTGATAGATTCCAACGTTCATATACAACGGGTGTAAGACAGATTTACACATGCAAACACTTAGGTTGACTTGACGAGCCTAGCATGTACAGACATGGCCTCGGAACACAGAAGACCGAAAGGTCGAGCATGAGTCGTATAGAAGATACGATCAACATGAAGATGTTCACCGATGTTGGCTAGTCCGTCTCACGTGATGATCGGACACGGCCTAGTTAACTCGGATCATGTTATACTTAGATGACTGGAGGGATGTCTATCTGAGTGGGAGTTCATTGAATAATTTGATTTAGATGAACTTAATTATCATGAACTTAGTATAAAATCTTTACAACATGTATTGTAGATCAAATGGCCAACGTTGTCCTCAACTTCAATGCGTCCTAGAAAAAACCAAGCTGAAAGACGATGGCAGCAACTATACGGACTGGGTCCGGAACCTGAGGATCATCCTCATAGCTGCCAAGAAAGATTATGTCCTACAAGCACCGCTAGGTGAAGCACCTGTTCTCCCTGCAGAACAAGACGCTATGAACACTTGGCAGACACGTACCGATGATTACTCCCTCGTTCAGTGCGGCATGCTTTACAGCTTAGAACCGGGGCTCCAAAAGCGTTTTGAGAGACACGGAGCATATGAGATGTTCGAAGAGCTGAAAATGGTTTTTCAAGCTCATTCCCGGGTCGAGAGATATGAAGTCTCTGACAAGTTCTTCAGCTGTAAGATGGAGGAAAATAGTTCTGTCAGTGAGCACATACTCACTATGTCAGGGTTACATAACCGCTTGACTCAGCTGGGAGTTAATCTCCCGGATGACGCGGTCATTGACAGAATCCCTCAGTCGCTTCCACTGAGCTACAAGAGCTTTGTGATGAACTTCAATATGCAGGGGATGGAAAAGACCATTCCTGAAGTATTTGCAATGCTGAAATCAGCAGAGGTAGAAGTCAAAAAGGAACATCAAGTGTTGATGGTGAATAAAACCACTAAGTTCAAAAAGGGCAAGGGTAAGAAGAACTTCAAGAAGGACGGCAAGGGAGTTGCCGCGCCCGGTAAGCAAGCTGCCGGGAAGAAGCCAAAGAATGGACCCAAGCCCGAGACTGAGTGCTTTTATTGCAAGGAAAGTGGTCACTGGAAGCGGAACTGCCCCAAATACTTAGCGGACAAGAAGGCCGGCAAAACGAATGGTATATGTGATATACATGTAATTGATGTGTACCTTACCAGTACTCGTAGTAGCTCCTGGGTATTTGATACCGGTGCAGTTGCTCACATTTGTAACTCAAAACAGGAGCTGCGAAATAAGCGGAGACTGGCGAAGGACGAGGTGACGATGCGCGTCGGGAATGGTTCCAAGGTCGATGTGATCGTCGTCGGCACGCTACCTCTACATTTTCCTACGGGATTAGTTTTGAACCTCAATAATTGTTATTTAGTGCCAAGTTTGAGCATGAACATTGTATCAGGATCTCATTTAATACGAGATGGCTACTCATTTAAATCCGAGAATAATGGTTGTTCTATTTATATGAGAGATATGTTTTATGGTCATGCTCCGATGGTGAATGGTTTATTCTTAATGAATCTCGAGCGTAATGCTACACATATTCATAGTGTGAGTACCAAAAGATGTAAGGTTGATAATGATAGTCCCACATACTTGTGGCACTGCCGCCTTGGTCACATAGGTGTCAAACGCATGAAGAAGCTCCATGCAGATGGACTTTTAGAGTCTCTTGATTACGAATCATTTGACACGTGCGAACCATGCCTCATGGGTAAAATGACCAAGACTCCGTTCTCAAGAACAATGGAGCGAGCAACCAACTTATTGGAAATCATACACACTGATGTGTGCGGTCCAATGAGTGTTGAGGCTCGCAGTGGCTATCGTTATGTTCTCACCCTCACTGATGACTTGAGTAGATATGGGTATGTCTATTTAATGAAACACAAGTCTGAGACTTTTGAAAAGTTCAAGGAATTTCAGAGTGAGGTTGAGAATCAACGTGACAAGAAAATCAAGTTCTTGCGATCAGATCATGGAGGAGAATACTTGAGTCATGAGTTTGGCACACACTTAAGAAAATGTGGAATAGTTTCACAACTGATGCCGCCTGGAACACCTCAGCGTAATGGTGTGTCCGAACGTCGTAATCGCACTCTATTAGATATGGTGCGATCTATGATGTCTCTTACCGATTTACCGCTATCATTTTGGGGCTATGCTTTAGAGACTGCCGCATTCACTTTAAATAGGGCTCCGTCAAAATCCGTTGAGACGACACCGTATGAATTATGGTTTGGGAAGAAACCTAAGATGTCGTTTCTAAAAGTTTGGGGATGCGATGCTTATGTCAAGAAACTTCAACCTGAAAAGCTCGAACCCAAGTCGGAAAAATGCGTCTTCATAGGATACCCTAAAGAAACTATTGGGTATACCTTCTACCTCAGATCCGAAGGCAAGATCTTTGTTGCCAATAATGGATCCTTTCTAGAGAAAGAGTTTCTCTCGAAAGAAGTAAGTGGGAGGAAAGTAGAACTTGATGAAGTATTACCTCTTGAACCGGAAAGTGGTGCAACTCAAGAAAATGTTCCTGAGGTGCCTACACCAACTAGAGAGGAAGTTAATGATGATGATCATGAAACTTCAGATCAAGTTGCTAATGAGCTTCGTAGGTCCACAAGGACACGTTCCGCACCAGAGTGGTACGGCAACCCTGTCTTGGAAATCATGTTGTTAGACAACGGTGAACCTTCGAACTATGAAGAAGCGATGGCGGGCCAAGATTCCAACAAATGGCTTGAAGCCATGCAATCCGAGATAGGATCCATGTATGAAAACAAAGTATGGACTTTGACAGAATTTCCCGATGATCGGCGAGTGATAGAAAACAAATGGATCTTTAAGAAGAAGACGGACGCGGATGGTAATATTACCATCTATAAAGCTCGGCTTGTCGCTAAGGGTTATCGACAAGTTCAAGGGGTTGACTACGATGAGACTTTCTCACCGGTAGCGAAGCTGAAGTCCGTCCGAATTATGTTAGCAATTGCCGCATACTATGATTATGAGATGTGGCAAATGGACGTAAAAATGGCATTCCTTAATGGTTTCCTTAAGGAAGAATTGTATATAATGCAGCCGGAAGGTTTTGTCGATCCTAAGAATGCTGACAAGGTGTGCAAGCTCCAATGCTCGATTTATGGGCTGGTGCAAGCATCTCGGAGTTGGAACATTCGCTTTGATGAGATGATCAAAGCGTTTGGGTTTATGCAGACTTATGGAGAAGCCTGCGTTTACAAGAAAGTGAGTGGGAGCTCTGTAGCATTTCTCATATTATATGTAGATGACATACTTTTGATGGGAAATGATATAGAGCTTTTGGACAGCATTAAGGCCTACTTGAATAAGAGTTTTTCAATGAAGGACCTTGGAGAAGCTGCTTATATATTAGGCATCAAGATCTATAGAGATAGATCAAGACGCCTCATAGGTCTTTCACAAAGCACATACCTTGATAAGATATTGAAGAAGTTCAATATGGATCAGTCTAAGAAGGGGTTCTTGCCTATGTTGCAAGGTGTGAAATTGAGCTCAACTCAATGTCCGACCACTGCAAAAGATATAGAAGAGATGAGTGTCATCCCCTATGCCTCAGCATAGGTTCTATTATGTATGCCATGCTGTGTACCAGACCTGATGTAAACCTTGCCGTAAGTTTGGTAGGTTGACCAAAGTAATCCCGGCAAGGAACACTGGATAGCAGTCAAGAATATCCTGAAGTATCTGAAAAGGACTAAGGAAATGTTTCTCGTTTATGGAGGTGACGAAGAGCTCGTCGTAAAGGGTTACGTCGACGCTAGCTTCGACACAGATCTGGATGACTCTAAGTCACAAAACGGATACGTGTATATTTTGAATGGTGGGGTAGTAAGCTGGTGCAGTTGCAAGCAGAGCGTCGTGGTGGGATCTACATGTGAAGCGGAGTACATGGCGGCCTCGGAGGCAGCGCATGAAGCAATTTGGGTGAAGGAGTTCATCACCGACCTAGGAGTCGTACCCAATGCGTCGGGGCCGATCAAACTCTTCTGTGACAACACTGGAGCTATTGCACTTGCCAAGGAGCCCAGGTTTCACAAGAAGACCAGGCACATCAAGCGTCGCTTCAACTCCATTCATGAAAATGTTCAAGATGGAAACACAGATATTTGTAAAGTACATACGGACCTGAATGTAGCAGATCCATTGACTAAACCTCTCCCTAGAGCAAAACATGATCGACACCAGAATTCCATGGGTGTTTGATTCATCACAATGTAACTAGATTATTGACTCTAGTGCAAGTGGGAGACTGTTGGAAATATGCCCTAGAGGCAATAATAAAAGGATTATTATTATATTTCCTTGTTCATGATAATTGTCTTTTATTCATGCTATAATTGTGTTATCCGGAAATCGTAATACATGTGTGAATACGTAGACACCAACATGTCCTAAGTAAGCCTCTAGTTGACTAGCTCGTTGATCAATAGATAGTCATGGTTTCCTGACTATGGACATTGGATGTCATTGATAACGAGATCACATCATTAGGAGAATGATGTGATGGACAAGACCCAATCCTAAACATAGCACAAGATCGTATAGTTCGTTTGCTAGAGTTTTTTCAATGTCAAGTATCTTTTCCTTAGACCATGAGATCGTGTAACTCCCGGATACCGTAAGAGTGCTTTGGGTGTACCAAACGTCACAACGTAACTGGGTGACTATAAAGGTATACTACGGGTATCTTCGAAAGTGTCTGTTGGGTTGACACGGATCAAGACTGGGATTTGTCACTCCGTATGACGGAGAGGTATCTCTGGGCCCACTCGGTAATGCATCATCATAACGAGCTCAAAGTGACCAAGTGTCTGGTCACGGGATCATGCATTATAGTACGAGTAAAGTGACCTGCCGGTAACGAGATTGAACGAGGTATTGGGATACCGACGATCGAATCTCGGGCAAGTAACGTACCGATTGACAAAGGGAATTGTATACGGGGTTGCTTGAATCCTCGACATCGTGGTTCATCCGATGAGATCATCAAGGAGCATGTGGGAGCCAACATGGGTATCCAGATCCTGCTGTTGGCTATTGACCGGAGAGCCATCTCGGTCATGTATACATGTCTCCCGAACCCGTAGGGTCTACACACTTAAGGTTCGGTGACGCTAGGGTTGTAGAGATATGAATATGCAGTAACCCAAAAGTTGTTCAGAGTCCCAGATGAGATCCCGGACGTCACGAGGAGTTCCGGAATGGTCCGGAGGTGAAGAATTATATATAAGAAGTGCAGTTTCGGCCATCGGGAGAGTTTCGGGGGTCACCGGTATTGTACCGGAACCACCGGAAGGGTCCCGGGGGTCCACCGGGTGGGGCCACCCATCCTGGAGGGCCCCATGGGCTAAAGTGGGGAGGGGAACCAGCCCATAGTGGGCTGGTGCGCCCCCCTTGGCCCACCCCCTGCGCCTAGGGTTGGAAACCCTAGGGTGGGGGGGCGCCCCACTTGCCTTGGGGGCCACTCCACCCTTGGCCGCTGCCCCCCTAGGAGATCCCATCTCCTAGGGCCGGCGCCCCCCTTGGGGAGCCTATATAAAGGGGGGAGGGAGGGGCAGCTGCACCCTTGAGTCTTGGCGCCTCCCTCTCCCCTGCTACACCTCTCCCTCTCGCAGTAAAACGGCGAAGCCCTGCTGCGGTGACCCCTGCATCCACCACCACGCCGTCGTGCTGCTGGATCTTCATCAACCTCTCCTCCCCCCTTGCTGGATCAAGAAGGAGGAGACGTCACGCTGACCGTACGTGTGTTGAACACGGAGGTGCCGTCCGTTCGGCGCTAGGATCTCCGGTGATTTGGATCACGTCGAGTACGACTTCCTCATCCCCGTTCTTTGAACGCTTCCGCGCGTGATCTACAAAGGTATGTAGATGCAATCCGATCACTCGTTGCTAGATGAACTCATAGATGGATCTTGGTGAAACCGTAGGAATTTTTTTGTTTTCTGCAACGTTCCCCAACAATTTTCTCACAGAACATGATGCAGGAGACTTGGACCCTGCTCCAAGGAACAAAAGAGGCGGTCACGAGGGTGGGGGGCGCGCCCCCTGCCTCGTGGGCCCCTCGTTGCTCCTCCGGTGTACTTCTTCCTCCTATATATACACAGGTACCCCCAAACAATCAGAACAGGAGCCAAAAACCTAATACCACTGCCGCAACTTTCTGTATCCACGAGATCCCATCTTGGGGCCTGTTCCGGAGTAGATGCAGAATCATTTCGATCTACTTGTCACGGACGTGATGCCTATATACATGATCATGCCTAGATATTCTCATAACTATGATCAATTCTGTCAATTGCTCAACAGTAATTTGTTCACCCACCGTAGAATACTTATGCTCTTGAGAGAAGCCACTAGTGAAACCTATGGCCCCCGGGTCTATTCTCATCATATCAATCTCCATCACTTTAATCTTGTTTTGCTTTTTTACTTTGCCTTTACTTTTTACTTTGCATCTTTATACCAAAAATACCAAAAATATTATATCTATCAGATCTCACTCTTATAAGTGATCGTGAAGGCATTGACAACCCCTAATCGCGTTGGTTGCGAGTAGCTATCGTTTTGTGCAGGTACGAGGGACTTGAGCGTGGCCTCCTACTAGATTGATACCTTGGTTCTCAAAAACTGAGGGAAATACTTACGCTACTCTGCTGCATCATCCCTTCCTCTTCGGGGAAAACCAATGCAAGCTCAAGACGTAGCACCCACCATTAGATCGATCGTCTCAATCGATCCCTGGCGCTAGAAGAAGAAGACGCGCTGGGCCCGCCTTGCTTCGGCCCCCGCACCAGAGATGAGCCCTTCCCCAAAGGGTTCACGCTCCCAAGAGATACGCCCAAGTATACTGGCTCCGTGAAGTCGGAGGACTGGCTGGTCGACTACTCCACAGCCATCAGCATTGCAAACGACAACAAGCGTGTTGCCGTGAAGTACGTTCCACTCATGCTCCAGGGCACCGCCCGGACGTGGTTGAACAGCCTGAAGCCCCGCAGCATCAACGGCTGGGTAGATTTCACTGAGGCCTTCGTCCGCAACTTCACCAGCATGTACAAGCGGCCGCCCAAGCCTCGCCAGCTCTCCTTGTGCGTGCAAGGCCCCAACGAATCGACTCGCGACTACCTCACGCGTTGGGCCGAGCTGCGCAACTCTTGCGAGGGCGTGCACGAGGTGCATGCCATCGAGTACTTCACGACCGGGTGCAGAGAAGGCACTTTGCTCAAACACCGGCTCCTCTGCGACGAGCCGATGACCCTCGACGAGCTGCTGATCATAGCAGACAAATACGCCACGGCCGATTCCTCCATGAAGACAGAGATTCAAGTTGATGCATCTAGCAAGGTGGCTCCTCAGGCTCCTCGGACCCCGGCTGGTGATACCAGTCGACGCCAGCAGCAAAGCGACAACAAGCGAAAAGCCCCGATGCCGGTTTCCACCAGCTGACAGGTGGCAGCAGTCGAAGACCGGCACCCGGAAGGGCAACCTCCTCCCAAGCGCCAGAAGGGCGGCAAGCCCAACTGGCCGCCCGCCTTCTCCTATGAGCAGACTCTTGATGCTCCCTGCAAATTCCATAGCGGCGCGAAGCCATCCAACCACACCACCCGTAAATGTCATTGGCTCACACGAATTTCCAAGGGCGAAGGGCTGCAACCACCGCCGCCTGCTGGTCAGCCGCCTCCGCCTCCTCAGCAGCCGGCGGCATGCCTAGCAGTCGACGCCGTTCAAGATCAATTCCCTGAAGAACATGGAGCGTATGTTGTTTTCACTAGTGTGGCCAATGACAGGCGCAGCCGGTGCCGACAGTCTCGTGAGGTGAATGCCGTAGCCATTGAAGCTCCAGCGTTCATGCACTAGTCAGAGAGGCCAATCAGTTGGAGCCGGGCTGATCACCCAGAAGTAATGCCTTCTATGGGCTCTTACGCTTTGGTGTTGGAGGCCACCTTTGCCACGGAGAGGCGAGCTGCTCGTTTCTCCTGAGTCCTGATAGATGGCGGAAGCAGCATCAACATCCTGTACCGTGATACCATGGAGAAGCTAAAGATCAAACCCAAGCATCTCCTGCCCAGTCGGTCTGTCTTCCACGGCATAGTTCCTGGCCTTTCTCACTCACCAATCGGCAAGATCCAGATAGATGTCCTCTTCGGGGATAAAGACCATTTCCGCCGAGAGCCCATCTGGTTTGAGGTGGTCGACCTGGAAAGCCCGTACCACGCACTGCTTGGCCGACCTGCTTTAGCAAAGTTCATGGCGGTGCCACATTATGCCTACCTCAAGATGAAGATGCCGAGTGCCAAGGGAGTCATCACCATCTCCGGAGATTATCAGAAGTCGTCCGACTGTGCGGCCGCCAGCAGCCAGCTGGTCGAGTCCCTTGTGATCGCTGCCGAGAAGCGGTTCCTTGACCGAGTTGTGGCCATGGCCGGCAAGCAGCCGGACATGTCTCACGATCCCAAGGAGGCGGAAGCCGAAGGATCCTTCAAGCCAGCCAAGGAGACAAAGAAGATACCATTGGACCTAGAGCACCCGAAGAGGTACGCTGTCATAGGCGGAAACCTTGACAGCAAATAGGAAAGCGAGCTCGTCGATTTCATCCGTGAGAATCGGGACATCTTCGCATGGTCTCCCAAAGACATGTCGGGAGTCCCGATGGATTTCGCCGAGCACAAGCTACATGTCAGAGAAGATGCGAAGCCAGTCAAGCAACCCCTCCGCCGACTATCGGAGGAGAAGAGAAGAATCGTGGGAGAAGAGATCGCCTGTCTGTTGGTAGCCGGCTTCATCATGGAAGTTTTCTTCCCAAAATGGCTTGCCAACCCAGTCCTTGTACTGAAGAAGAATAACAAATGGCGCATGTGCATTGACTACACCAGCCTCAACAAGGCCTGCCCAAAGGATCCGTTTGCTCTGCCACGGATAGACCAAGTGATAGACTCCACAGCCGGATGCGAGCTATTGAGTTTTTTGGATGCCTACTCAGGATATCACCAGATCAAGTTGAACCCGGCAGACTGTCTGAAGACCGCATTCATCACACCATTTGGAGCCTTTTGCTACCTGACTATGACATTCGGCCTGAGAAATGCCTGTGCCACTTTTCAGCGTTGCATGCAGAAGTGCCTCCTCAAACAACTCGGCAGAAATGCCCACGTCTACGTAGACGATATTATGGTGAAGACGGAGAAGCGCAACACACTCCTCGAAGATCTCAAGGAAACCTTTGAAAATCTGCGCCGATTTCAAATCAAGCTCAACCCGGAAAAGTGCATGCTCGGAGTACCAGCCGGCCAGCTCCTTGGCTTCCTGGTCTCAGAACGCGGCATTGAGTGCAACCCTGTGAGATCAAAGCCATCAAGAGGATGGAGAAGCCCACCCGACTGCGAGACGTCCAGAAGTTCACCGGCTGCTTGGCGTCCATCAGCCGGTTCATCAGTCGGCTGGGCGAGAAAGCTCTTCCCGTGTACCAGCTCATGAAGAAGACCACTCATTTCGAGTGGAACGACCAGGCAGATGACGCTTTTCTCCAGTTGAAGAAGATGTTGACCATGCCGCCTGTCCTGGCGGCTCCGACTACTAAAGAGCCCATGGACCTTTATATCGCGCCACCAGCCGAGTGGTCAGCACAGTCATAGTTGTGGAGCGCAAGGAAGACGGCAAGGCATTACCAGTCCAGAGGTCGGTGTATTACCTGAGTGAAGTATTGTCCGCCTCCAAGCAGAACTACCCCCACTATCAGAAGATGTGCTACGGCGTGCATTTCGCCGCCAAGAAGCTGAAGCCATACTTCCAAGAGCACCCAATCACTGTTGTCTGCACCACCCCGCTCGCTGAGATCGTTGGCAACGGAGATGCTTCTGGCTGAGTGGACAAATGGGCCATTGAGTTGGCCCCCTACACCATCTACTACCAGCCTCGCACCGCCGTCAAGTCCCAAGCGCTGGCCGACTTCCTCGTTGACTGGGCCGAGACCCAGTACCTGCCACAAGCGCCGAACTCCACCCATTTGCGGATGCACTTTGATGGTTCAAAGATGCGCACTGGTTTGGGAGCCGTCATCATCCTCACCTCTCCCAAAGGCGACAAGCTCAAGTACACGTTGCAAATCCACTTTGCCGCCTCCAACAATGTGGCCGAGTATGAAGCATTAATACACGGCCTCCGGTTGGCCAAGGAAACCGGCATCCGCCGGATCCTATGCTACGGTGACTCCGACTTGGTGGTCTAGCAGTCTTCTGGTGACTAGGACGCCAAGGATGCAAATATGGCAAACTACCATTTTTTTGTTCAGCAACTCAGTGGATACTTCGAGGGGTGCGAGTCCCTTCATGTGCCAAGAGCCGACAATGAGCAAGCCGATGCCTTGGCACGGATCGGCTCCACCCGGCAAGCAATACCAGCCGGCGTCTCCCTTCAACGCCTCCTCAAGCCGTCGATCAAGCCCTCTCCAGAATCTGAGTCCATCTTTGTGCCGGCTCCTCCCAGGGCCAACGGATCCGACTCTAGGGCTGCGGCAGCCGGCTCATGGACCTCGGCAGTCGGCACGGGTACTGTGACAGTCGCACCCGGCCCGGAAACTTCACAACCCGGCCCGGGGACTGCAACAGTCGGCTCGGGGACTTCACCAAGCGGCTCGGGGACTGCAGCAGTCGCACCCGACCCAGGGACTTCAAAGCCCGGCCCAGGGGCTGCAACAATCGGCCCGGGGACTTCATCGACACAGCAAGCGGCAGCCGACGCCAACCCGCCGCCTCCCAGCCCAACCGCCCTCATGCAAGTTGCAGTTCCGACAGTCGAAGAAATAGCAGCACCTTCATGGGCATAGCCCATCCTGAAGTTTCTGGTGAACAAAGAGCTGCCGACCGATGAGATCTCAGCCCGGCAAGTGCAACGTCGGGCAACAGCATACACCATTGTCAACAAAGAACTTGTGAGGCGCAGTGTCACTGGTGTGTACGAGCGCTGCGTGGAGCCGGAGAAAGGCCAAGCAATCCTCAAAGACATCCACCAAGGCGAGTGTGGCCACCATGCGGCTTCCAGATCACTCGTGGCCAAAGCTTTCCGCCACGGTTTCTTCTGGCCGACTGCCTTGGAGGATGCCAAGGATCTAGTCAAGCACTACAAGGGGTGTTAGAAGTTCAGCTCACAGCAACATCTGCTGACTTTTGCACTAAAAACATTCCCTTAGCATGGCCTTTTGCCATCTGGGGCATGGAAATGGTGGGACCATTCAAGACAGCATGCAGCAGCATGACCCATCTGCCTGTCGCCGTGGACAAATTCACTAAGTGGATAGAAGCAAAGCCAATCAAGAAGTTGAATGGTCCGACTGCCGTTACTTTCATTGCAGATATCACCACTCGGTCCAGAGTACCACACAACATCATCACGGATAATGGCACAAATTTTGCCAATGGAGCCTTGGCCCGTTTCTGTGCGATGCAAGGCATCCGACTGGACCTAGAGTCCGTTGCCCATCCGCAGTCAAACGGCCAAGTTGAGAGAGCAAACAGCCTCATCCTTTCCGGCATCAAGCCCCGACTGGTCGAGCCTCTGGAGCGGTCAGCCGACTGCTGGATTGATGAGCTGCCGGTCGTCCTTTGGAGCCTACACACAACTCCAAACAAGTCAACCGGCTTCACACCTTTCTTCCTCGTCTACGGTGCCGAAGCCGTCATCCCGACGGACATTGAGTTCTACTCACCTTGTGTCATCATGTACACCGAGGCGGAAGCAAAAGAAGCGCGAGAAGATGGCGTCGATCTGTTGGAGGAGGGCTGGCTGTTAGCACTCAGCCGATCCTCCATCTACCAGCAGAGTCTGCGCCGCTACTACAACCAGAAGGTCAAGCCAATATCTTTCCAGGAGGGAGACCTTGTGCTCCGGCTGATCCAGCGAACAGCCGGCCAGCACAAGCTCTCGGCACCTTGGGAAGGCCCATTCATCATTAGCAAAGTTTTGGGCAACGACTCCTACTACCCGATCGATGCTCAGAAGCCCAGAACACGCAAGAGAGACGACTCCCGCAAAGAGACAGAGCGGCCATGGAATGCAAACCTCCTTCAAAGATTTTATAGTTGATGCAGTATGTACCATGCTATCTTTTGTATTAAGTACGAAGACTCCGGGTCCCCCGAGAAGAGCTCGGGGCTACCCTCTTTTCTATATATGATAAGTATTATGCCTATGAATGTGTTATTTCATTATTCCGCCTGGCACCGGGTTCGACCAGTCGGCTCGGGGCTCACCGCCTTGTACTATGTGAAGCTTGCATGCCTGCAGGTCGACTCTAGAGGATCCCCGGGTACCGAGCTCGAATTCGCCCTATAGTGAGTCGTATTACAATTCACTGGCCGTCGTTTTACAACGTCGTGACTGGGAAAACCCTGTCCACATGAAAAATGGCGAAGGACCCCAAGCACGGACATAGTTCAGGTCGGCTCCCTGCCTCCTCGACCGGCTGCTAAAATAGCCGGCCGGCCGACCTCTACTTAACTTGCTAGCGCTCTAATCGGCTAAGTACTTGCCCTCCCGAAAGCAGCTAAGTACTTGACCAAGCCACAGTCCGCAGAGCGGCTGTTTGGCTGGCAAGGCGGCAGCCAAGGGAGGGCGGCAAAGTAAAAAGGCCAAGAAGCAGAAAGAAAGAAAAGTCAGAACTCGGCAAAAGCACAACTTCTGAGAAAGCATATTTACATGTCAAAAGGCCCTTGGCCAGCATTCAACAGAGTTTGAAATACACCCCGTGGGTGGAATTGCACAAATTTAACAAAGTTTGTCGAGACTAATAAAACAGAGAAAATAAAGATAAGTCGGCGGCCTAGGGAGCTGCAGAGGGGTCCGGCTGGGTGGCGGAGTCGGTGGCGCCGGTTGGTGGAGTGGACGGCTGGTCATTCTCCGCTTGGTCGCCTCCAGAAGTAGTTGGCGCACTCGAGCGCGGTTCATTGTTCGAGGCACGATCAAGCTGGGGCTGGCCGTCTGCTCCGACCTCTGGCGCTTCTTCTTCGCCTTCCTCGTCCTCCTCGTCTTCTCCCTCGTCGCTGGAGTCGATCATCTCGGCCGAGTCCTCGTCATCCTCTGGGTTCAGCCCAAACCACTCCAGTGGCGCCTCGGCACCATTCTCAGCCAGCTCAGGAACGAAGAGGCTTGATACGTCTCCAATGTATCTATAATTTTTGATTGTTCCGTGCTATATTATATTCTGTTTTGGATGTTTAATGGGCTTTATTATACACTTATGTATTATTTTTGGGACTAACTATTAACCGGAGGCCCAGCCCAAATTGCAGTTTTTTGCCTATTTCAGTGTTTCGCAGAAAAGGAATATCAAACGGAGTCCAAATGGAATGAAACCTTTGGGAACGTGATTTTTGGAACAAACGTGATCCAGAGGACTTGGAGTGGACGTCAAGAAATGAACGAGGAGGCCACGAGGTAGGGGGGCGCGCCTACCCCCTAGGTGTGCCCTCCACCCTCGTGGGCCCCTCGTAGCTCCACCGACCTACTTCTTGCTCCTATATATACATACGTACCCCCAAACCATCACACACGGAGCCAAAACCCTATTTCCACCACCACAACCTTCTGTACCCGTGAGATCCCATCTTGGGGCCTTTTCCGGCGCTCCGCTGGAAGGGGCATCGATCACGGAGGGCTTCTACATCAACACCATAGCCTCTCCGATGATGTGTGAGTAGCTTACTTCAGACCTTCGAGTCCATAGTTATTAGCTAGATGGCTTCTTCTCTCTCTTTGGATCTCAATACAAAGTTCTCCTCGATTCTCTTGGAGTTCTATTCGATGTAACTCTTATTTTTGCGGTGTGTTTGTCGAGATCCGACGAATTGTGGGTTTATGATCAAGATTATCTATGGACAATATTTGAATGTCCTCTGAATTCTTTTATGTATGATTGGTTATCTTTGCAAGTCTCTTCGAATTATCAGTTTGGTTTGGCCTACTAGATTGATCTTTCTTGCAATGGGAGAAGTGCTAGCTTTGGGTTCAATCTTGCGGTGCTCGATCCCAGTGACAGAAAGGGAAATGACACATATTGTATTGTTGCCATCGAGGATAAAAAGATGGGGTTTATATCATATTGCATGAGTTTATCCCTCTACATCATGTCATCTTGCTTAAGGCGTTACTCGGTTCTTGTGAACTTAATACTCTAGATGCATGTTGGATAGCGGTCGATGTGTGGAGTAATAGTAGTAGATGCATGTAGGAGTCGGTCTACTTGTCACGGACGTGATGCCTATATACATGATCATACCTAGATGTTCTCATAACTATGCTCAATTCTATCAATTGCTCGATAGTAATTCGTTTACCCACCGTAATACTTATGCTTTCTGAGAGAAGCCACTAGTGAAACCTATGCCCCCCGGGTCTATTTTCCATCATATTAATCTTCCGTCAACAAGCTATTTCAATTGCCGTTTATTTTGCTTTCTTTACTTTTACTCTTTATCACAAAAATACCAAAAATATTATCTTATCATATCTGTCAGATCTCACTCTCGTAAGTGACCGTGAAGGGATTGACAACCCCTTTATCGCGTTGGTTGCGAGGTTCTTATTTGTTTGTGTAGGTGCGTGGGACTTGAGCGTGGCCTCCTACTGGATTGATACCTTGGTTCTCAAAAACTGAGGGAAATACTTACGCTACTTTACTGCATCACCCTTTCCTCTTCAAGGGAAAACCAACGCAGTGCTCAAGAGGTAGCAAGAAGGATTTCTAGCACCATTTCCGGGGAGTCTACGCACAAGTCAAGACATACCAAGTACCCTTCACAAACCCTTATCCCTCGCATTACATTATTTTCCATTTGCCTCTCATTTTCCTCTCCCCCACTTCATCCTTGCCGTTTTATTCGCCCTCTTTTTCCGTTCGCCTCTTTTCCGCTTGCTTCTTGTTTGCTTGTGTGTTGGATTGCTTGCTTGTCACAATGGCTCAAGATAATACTAAATTGTGTGAGTTTGCCAATACCAACAACAATGATTTTCTTAGCACTCTGATTGCTCCTCTTACCGATGCTGCATCTTGTGAAATTAATGCTGCCTTGCTGAATCTTGTCATGAAAGATCAATTCACCGGCCTTCCTAGTGAAGATGCCACTACCCATCTAAATAGCTTTGTTGATTTGTGTGATATGCAAAAGAAAAAAGATGTGGACAATGATATTGTTAAATTGAAGCTATTTCCTTTTTCGCTTAGAGATTGTGCTACAACTTGGTTTTCGTCTTTGCCTAAAAATAGTATTGATTAATGAAATAAATGCAAAGATTCTTTTATCTCTAAGTATTTTCCTCCCGCTAAGATCATCTCTCTTAGAAATGATATTATGAATTTTAAGCAACTTGATCATGAACATGTTGCACAAGCTTGGGAGAGGATGAAATTAATGATACGTAATTGCCCTACTTATGGTTTGAATTTGTGGATGATTATACAAAAATTTTATGCCGGATTGAATTTTGCTTCTAGAAATCTTTTAGATTCGGCCGTGGGAGGCACTTTTATGGAAATCACCTTAGGAGAAGCTACTGAACTCCTAGATAATATTATGGTTAATTATTCTCAATGGCATACCGAAAGATCTACTAGTAAAAAAGTGTATGCGATAGAATAAATTAATGTTTTTAGTGGAAAGATGGATGAACTTATGAAATTGTTTGCTAATAAGAGTGTTTCTTCTGATCCTAATGATATGCCTTTGTCTACCTTGATTGAGAATAATAATGAATCTATGGATGTGGATTTTGTTGGTAGGAATAATTTTGGTAACAAGGCTTATAGAGGAAACTTTAATCCTACGCCGTATCCTAGTAATTCCTCTAATAATTATGGTAATTCCTACAAAAATTCTTATGGAAATTTTAATAAGTTGCCCTCTGATTTTGAGACTAGTGTTAAAGAGTTTAAGAATTCGCAAAAGAATTTCAATACTTTGCTTGAAGAAAAATTGCTTAAGATTGATGAGTTGGCTAGGAACGTGGATATAATTTCTCTTGATGTTGATTCTTTGAAACTTAGATCTATTCCACCTAAGCATGATATCAATGAGTCTCTCAAAGCCATGAGAATTCCCATTGATGAGTGCAAAGAAAGAACCGCTAGGATGCGTGCTAAGAAAAATTGCTTTGTGAAAGCGTGTTCTTCTAATTTATATGAGAATAATGATGAAGATCTAAAAGTTATTGATGTGTCCCCTATTAAATCTTTGTTTTGCAATATGAATCTTTATAATGACGGGACTGGAGATGAGTCAACTTTAGTTAGAAGGCGTCCCAAAAAATTGGAGTTTTTAGATCTTGATGCAAAATTTGGTAAAAGTGGGATTGAAGAGGTCAAAACTTTAGATATCAATGAATCCACTACATTGGATTTTAAGGAATTTAGTTATGATAATTGCTCTTTGATAGATTGTATTTCCTTGTTGCAATCCGTGCTAAACTCTCCTCATGCTTATTGCCAAAATAAAGCTTTTACTAAACATATCGTTGATGCTTTGATGCAATCTTATGAAGAAAAACTTGAGTTGGAAGTTTCTATCCCTAGAAAACTTTATGATGAATGGGAACCTACAATTAAAATTAAAATTAAAGATCATGAATGCTATGCTTTGTGTGATTTGGGTGCTAGTGTTTCCACGATTCCAAAAACTTTGTGTGATTTGCTAGGTTTCCGTGAATTTGATGATTGTTCTCGAAACATGCACCTTGCGGATTCCACCATTAAGAAACCTATGGGAATAATTAATGATGTTCTTATTGTTGCAAATAGGAACTATGTGCCCATAGATTTCATTGTTCTTGATATAGATTGCAATCCTTCATGTCCTATTATTCTTGGTAGACCTTTCCTTAGAATGATTGGTGCAATTATTGATATGAAGGAAGGAAATATTAGATTCCAATTTCCCTTAAGGAAAGGTATGGAACACTTTCCTAGAAATAAAATAAAATTACCTTATGAATGTATTATGAGAGCCACTTATGGATTGCCTACTAAAGATGGCAATACCTAGATATATCCTTGCTTTTATGCGTAGCTAAGGGCATTAAACGATAGCGCTTGTTGGGAGGCAACCAAATTTTATTTTTATTCTTTGCTTTTTGATACTGTTTAGTAATAAATAATTTATCTAGACTCTATTTTGGTTGTGTTTTTTGTGTTTAATTAGTGTTTTTGCCAAGTAGAACCATTGGGAAGACTTGGGGAAAGTCTTTTTGATCTTGCTGTAAAAAACAGAAACTTTAGCGCTCACGAGAATTGCTGCTATTTTTTATTGTAGAGTGATATTTAGTTAATTATTTTTGCAGATGATTAATATATAAATTCCTCACGTCCAGAAATTTATTTTAGATTTTTTGTGGTTCCAGAAGTTTGCGTTAGCTACAGATTACTACAGACTGTTCTGTTTTTGACAGATTCTGTTTTTCGTGTGTTGTTTGCTTATTTTGATGAATCTATGGCTAGTAATAGAGTTTATAAACCATAGAGAAGTTGGAATACAGTAGGATTTTCTGTACCTCGAAGTGGTGTTTTCTTTTCTTTCGCTAACGGAGCTCATGAGATTTTCTGTTAAGTTTTGTGTTGTGAAGTTTTCAAGTTTTGGGTAAGGATTTGATGGATTATGGAACAAGGAGTGGCAAGATCCTAAGCTTGGGGATGCCCAAGGCAGCCCAAGGTAAATCTAAGGACACTAAAAAGCCAAAGCTTGGGGATGCCCCGGAAGGCATCCCCTCTTTCGTCTTCGTCCATCGGTAACTTTACTTGGAGCTATATTTTTATTCACCACATGATATGTGTTTTGCTTGGAGCGTCTTGTATGATTTGAGTCTTTGCTTTTAGTTTAACACAATCATCCTCGCTATACACACCTTTTGAGAGAGACACACATGATTCGGAATTTATTAGAATACTCTATGTGCTTCACTTATATCTTTTGAGCTATATAGTTTTTGCTCTAGTGCTTCACTTATATCTTTTTAGAGCACGGCGGTGGTTTGTTTTATAGAAACTATTGTTCTCTCATGCTTCACTTATATTATTTTGAGAGTCCTACAAAACAGCATGGTAATTTGCTTTAATTGTGAAATTAGTCCTAATATGATAGGCATCCAAGATTAATAAAAACTTTCTTATAAGTGCGTTGAATACTAAGAGAAGTTTGATGCTTGATAATTGTTTTTGAGATATGAAGATGATGATATTAGAGTCATGCTAGTTGAGTGGTTATGAATTTGAGAAATACTTGTGTTAAAGTTTGTGATTCCCGTAGCATGCACGTATGGTGAACCGTTTTGTGATGAAGTTGGAGCATGATTTATTTATTGATTGTCTTCCTTATGAGTGGCGGTCGGGGACGAGCGATGGTCTTTTCCTACCAATCTATCCCCCTAGGAGCATGCGCGTAATACTTTGTTTTGGTAACTAATAGATTTTTGCAACAAGTATATGAGTTCTTTATGACTAATGTTGAGTCCATGGATTATATGCACTTTTATCCTTCCACCATTGCTAGCCTCTCTAATACCGCGCAGTTTTCGCTGGTATCATACACCCACCATATACCTTCATCAAAACAGCCACCATACCTACCAATCATGGCATTTCCATAGCCATTCCGAGATATATTGCCATGCAACTTACCACCATTCCGTTTACTATGACACGTTCCATCATTGTCATATTGCTTTGCATGATCATGTATTTGACATCGTATTTGTGGCAAAGCCACCGTTCATTATCTTCATACATGTCACTCTTGATTCATTATCCCGGTACACCACCGGAGGCATTCATATAGAGTCATATTCTGTTCTAAGTATTGAGTTGTAATACTTGAGTTGTAAGTAAATAAAAGTCAGATGATCATCATTATTAGAGCATTGTCCCAAGTGAGGAAAGGATGATGGAGACTATGATTACCCCACAAGTCGGGATGAGACTCCGGGCTAAAAAAAGAGGCCATAAAAAGGAGAAAAGGCCCAAATAAAAAAATATGAGAGAAAAGAGAGAAGGGACAATGCTACTATCCTTTTTCCACACTTGTGCTTGAAAGTAGCACCATGATCTTTATGATAGAGAGTCTCTTGATTTGTCACTTTCATATACTAGTGGGAATTTTTCATTATAGAACTTGTCTTGTATATTCCAATGATTGGCTTCCTCAAATTTCCCTAGGTCTTCGTTAGCAAGCAAGTTGGATGCACACCCACTTAGTTTTCATTATTGAGCTTTCATACACTTATAGCTCTAGTGCATCTGTTGCATGGCAATCCCTACTCACTCACATTAATATATATTAATGGGCATCTCCATAGCACGTTGATACGCCTAGTTGATGTGAGACTATCTTCTCCTTTTTGTCTTCTCCACAACCACCATTCTATTCCACCTATAGTGCTATATCCATGGCTCACGCTCATGTATTGCGTGAAGATTGAAAAAGTTTGAGAACACCAAAAATATTATCTTATCATATCTATCAGATCTCACTCTCGTAAGTGACCATGAAGGGATTGACAACCCCTTTATCGCATTGGTTGCGAGGTTCTTATTTGTTTGTGTAGGTGCGTGGGACTTGAGCGTGGCCTCCTACTGGATTGATACCTTGGTTCTCGAAAACTGACTGAAATACTTATGCTACTTTACTGCATCACCCTTTCCTATTCAAGGGAAAACCAAGCAGTGCTCATGAGGTAGCAAGGCTGGTGTCGGTGTACTCGGTGATCGCCGCTGCCCGTCTGACAAGGTCGCGGTCCACCGCCACCATCTCCTCCTGGGCCTCCTGCCGAACCATGGTCAACTGGGCTAGATTTAGCCCATGATACCATGCCTTGACAAACTCCAAGGCCCGGCATGCTCCAGCCCGGGCCGAGGAACCCTTCCAAGCCTCGAGACTGCCGACCGCCACCTCCAGCCAGTCGGCAGTCCGACTGGGAGTACATGGAGTAGGCATGTCTGGCCAAAGGGCGGAGATTGCCTGGGCCCCGACACGCTAAAGACAGCGGAGCATCCGATGAGCCGGCCGAAGGCGGGCCTGGATGCTGAAGAGTTGTTCGCTAAGAGTCTGGGGGCGTCGGTAGCGATCTGCACGCCTTCCGCCCTCCGTTCCTCGCGATAAGCCTCGATAGCCTCGTTGGTGGTGTCAGAATGGCCAGGAAAGAAGTCTTCTCAGGTAGAAAGCAAAAAGATCAGAAGATCAGAAGCTGGAAGCCGGCTTGATCGGCAGCCAACAACCCAAAGAAAGAAAAAGAAGAAATCTTACCATCAACCATGTCTTCAATCATGCCGAATCCGGACATCAGCATCGCCTCCTTGTCGGTCCAGGTGGAGTGTTCGGTCTCGAACTCAGCGAGGAGATTGGACTCCTTCACCTCCACCTCCTTCCGGGCCTTCTAGAGAAGCTCCGCCAGTTGCATGGCCAGTCGGTCGCACTACTGAGCCAGCTCGTTGTACTCTACCTCCTTGGCACGCAACGCAGTGTTGGCTTCACCCAGTTTCCACTGCAAGGCGGCATTGGCCTATGCAAGAGCGGAGAAAGAAAAAAAAGATGTCAATAACCAACAAAGAAGAAGTATAGTTGCCAGGGAGATCCAGCCCGACTGCTCAGCAGTCGGCCTGAATCTCGGGGACTACAGCCCGCGGGTGCGCTATCGCGCCCCCGTAGAGAAAGAAAATAGTGACTTACTCCGGCTTTCCGCCAAGTCGGCGGTCCGTCGGTCCAGATCTCGGACGTTGAAGTTAAAGGTGGCCGCACGAAGATTATGATAGTACTGCAATGAAGATAGAAGAAAAGTTAGCACTCAGAGCCCGCCAAGTAAAGTTCCGGGCTGCCTGCTCAGCAGCCAGCCCGAAACTCGGGGCTACACCCAGTGGGTGCGCTGGCGTGCCCCCATAGAGAAGTATAAGAATCAAAGATGAAGAAGTAAGAAACACACCCGAATGGCCGCTCGCGAATCCAGGAACGCCCTATTGCACTGCTGAAGAGCGGTGGCATTAGCTTGGAGTTTGGCCTGGACGTCCAGGGTCGCTTGATTTAAAGCGTCCGTCCCGCCCCCACGCACCCATTCAGCGGGAGCAGCGCTGGTTGCTTCGGCATCCGGGGTTGACGAGCTCGCAACACCGGCTTCCAGCGGTTGTGGCGCCGAAGTTGCCTTCGCGCCTCGGTGGTGCGATGGTGTGCGGACCTCAGGAGTCGGGCCCGTCACCACCTCGTTTCCGGCTGGCGGTGCCAGCGGGGAGGCCGGCTGCTTGTCCCGCGCTCTGTCAGACGGCAGCGGCGAAGGCACGGCTACCTCCGTCATGGCAACGTCTCCAGCTCCCCTCTCCATGACTGGCTGTTCGTCGTCGGCTCCCCCAGTCGGCGCCGCGAACTCTGGTGGCAGCAGCGCGGAGTTCAGGGGGATGACGAACAACGTCGCCTGACGGTATGTGGCTTCTTCGGCCAACTTCTTCGCCGCGGCATCGGCCTCCGCATCCGCCACCTTCTTCAACGTAGCGGCCTCCGCCTTGTCCGCCTCTGCCTGCTCCTTGTGGGCGGCTTCCCACTCCTCGCGCACCTCTCGCGCGTTTCGTTCCTGCGCCTCCCGGATGTCGGCCGCAGGGTCGATTCGCCGGGTGGTGGCAGAAGTCTCCGCCGACGCAATGACGGAGGCGGCGACCGACTTCTCAAGAGAGAGCGGAGCCCTAAGACAAGAAAATAAAGCAGGACAACTCAGATAGAATCGACAAGAAAGGAAGGCACAAGGAAAAGACACTTACGCCAACACCATAGGGGGCACTTTCGAAAGCTTCTGAAACTTGGCCGCCTTCGCAGTGGCCTCCTTCCGCCTGGTAGCGGCGGTCGGGTTCTTGGTCTTCTTCGGTGCGCTGCCAAACAAGGCGGTACCGTGTTTGCGCTTGCGCGTGCCGCCTTGAGCAGCCGGCTTGGCGAAAGGGCCCACGTCCGCCTTGCCGGTGCCTCGCGCATGACGTGACTCATCCTCGTCTTCGTCGTCATCGGGCCAAGTCTCGATGCCGCCTACGTCTTCGGAGGCACTTGCTCCGTCGCCGCCGCCTATGGCGTCGTCCTCCAGGGCGGCCGCCCCCAAGTCAGGGTCGTCCACATCACTCACTGCCCGGTCCGGCAGGTAGTCTCCACCCGGCCCTATGATGGCGGTCGTCACCGGAGACATGAAGATCTGTATTCACAAGACCGACTGTTCAAGATGGCAAGACCAACACCAAAACAAATACTAAAAAGAAAAGAGTTGAAGAACTTACAGGAGGCGGCGGGTTGGCCCGGGAGAATGGCCGCATGCCGAACCGCCAAGACCCCTCCGACAGCTTGAGGTCAGAGATTTCGTTCACCATGCGGGCGACCTCGGCAATTGGCATGTCCCTCGTGCATGTCCAGCTCAGGTCCCGGTGCCCGCTCATCCGACAGATCAGATGAGGCCGGCCATGGAGCGGGAGAACCCAGCGCTCGACGAAGGCGACCAACAGGTCAGACGCCCTGAGGCCTGCCGCGTCTGTTAGCACCCGGAGCCGGTTGATGGCGGCGGTGGCGTTAGCTGACAAGGGCTTCGGCTTGTAGCCCCAGTTGGCCCGAGGTTCGGCTGGAGGGCCGGCCTCATAGGGCGGCAAGTTGATGAAGTCGAGGGTGGGGTCGATGTTCTCCACATAGAAATATGATTTCTGCCACAGTTTGACCGACTGTGACAGCTTGATGGTGGGGAAGGCGTTCTTCACGGAAGGGCGGCGCACCGCGATGAAGGCGCCGCACTGGGCCGTCTTCTCCCTGGCGGAGGTGCCCAACTTGGTGTAGAAGAATGCTCCCCACAACTCGATGGTGGGGAGGATGCCGAGATAGCCCTCGCACATCGTGATGAAGGCGGAGAGCAACGTCACGGTGTTGGGCGTCAGGTGATGCGGCTGATGGTGGTAGAAGTTGAGGAAGGAGCGGAAGAATCTGCTCGCCGGCAGGCCGAAGCCGCAGAGGAAGTGCGAGCGGAAGATAACCCGCTCGCCTCCCTGTGGTACTGGCGAGATCTCTGCCTTCGGCGGCACACGCACCTTGAAGTAGCCCGCACCGGGCAGCCGCCGTGTGGCGCGAAGGAAGGCGAGGTGGTCGTCGATGATGACTGAGCCATCCCAATGCCCTCCCTTCTCGCGCGTCATGGAGTCCGAGCTCGGTGGGGAAATGGCGCGGCGATGGGGGCAAGAGCCGCGGCGGAGGAGGCTGATGGCGATGAGCTGCGGTGGCGCTTCGGTGGGGCGCAGAAGTGCGGCGGCAGCAAGAGGGGAGGGAGGTCAAGAATGGCAAAGGGGAGGAGGGTGCACGTGCTCCGCCGCTCCCCTTCCCCCTACTTATAGCCCCTGGGCTGCGCAGCCGAGGGGGCGGGGCGTGGGATCGTGGGATTAATTGCGCCCACGACCCCACGATTATCGCGTGAGTTACCGCGCGCAGTAACTCCGCACGGAATCGCAACGGTCCGCCTCAGCCGCAGCGGATCTGCCCGCGCGCCAAGGCCCGGTCAGGGCGGGCCCAGCCTGCTATCGCGTCCCATCGCGTGCGTAGGCTGGCAGGCTGGCCCAGATGGCTGGCACCACGTGGCGTGCTCGCAATGGGCGGCGAGCTAGAAGCTTAGAAGGCACGCCACCCGATTCCCGCCTCAACAATTCAAAGTCACCCGACCAATCCGCCTGGTCATGGCCGACTCCCGGCGGGCAGCTTACCAGAAGACGGATGAAGCATTCAGCAAGAGCACTCGAAGAAGGAAACTGCTGAGGCACCTCGGCCTGTCAGCCGCGATGCCTCACTAGCTTCGGGGACTACTGTAGGGGTAATGGGCCACGGGTAGCCTAACCCGGGTCCCTGAGCATTTCAAGACATCGGGCCGGCTGCACTCCTCAAGCGTCGAGGACGAAGCGGCACCTTCTGGTGGCTGGCTAGCTCAAGCGGCCGGCTGCCAGAGGATGGCCAAGCACCAGAAGACGGCCCCAAGATGAGCCGACTCCCAGTAGGTGGCCTCCCGAGAGGCCGGCTCCTAGCAGGCGGACCGTGGTGCCCTCAAAGTCTGCACCCCCATAAAGGATACAAGACATGATGTGGCTACAGCATAGCCCATCACCCCCATATCCAGGGCAGGGTGCGGCCACAGTGTCCCGTACCGGCCGAGATCTCCGCATAGTGCGGCACTGTTGCCATCCCGCCCTTGATGACACCCCTGTCAGGTGGAACCCTGTTCCCATGATGGCCTATCGGTACGGCCTGCAAGCGGCGGGCCCTACCAGGCAGCGAGAGCCCAGAGGGCGGCAACGCCTGACCAGTCGGACCCGAGGGAGGCCGGCCTCTAGCAGGCTGCCCACTCTTCCCTCGGAGTCCACGCGCCATTAACCAGACAAGACACGGTGTGGCTACAGTGATCTCCCACCAGACGACGAGACTGTAGCCACGCCCCCTCGACTATGCATGCGTCATTAGCATTACGGCTACAGTAACAAGCAGCCGGCCGGAACCGCAAGCGGTGGAGGCGGCCTGTCGGCTCCGTACTGGACCAGCCGGTAGGGCCCACCAGGCGGCGGGTCCCAGCGGCAGGCAGAGGAGCCGGCGACAGGAGACACTGACAGCCGGGTCCTACACACGGCCAGATTACCATTGTACCCCTGGGGGGTAGGCCTATATAAACCCCCCAGGGCACACATGCAAAGGGTTCCCAACCGGTTATGTCGGATGTGGGGTTCCGGCAAACCCTTATGGTTCGAACACTAGGGTGCGCGCGAAGTCTTTTCCTCCCACCGATCTACGTCCTAGCTCGCAACGATCTCGCGGGCGAACTCGACGCACTCGCAACGCAGAAAGACACAAGATTTATACTGCTTCGGGCCACCGTTGTGGTGTAATACCCTACTCCAGTCTGGTAGTGGATTGCCTCTTGGGCTGATGATGAACAATACAATGGGAAGAACAGCCTCCTGAGGTTGAGGTGTTCTTGTGCTAGGCTAACTTGTGTGGGTGAGAGTGATCTAAGATGTTGTCCGTGCCTATGGTGGTGGCTAGTCCTACTTATAGAGGCCCTGGTCCTCTTCCCAAATACTGAGCGGGAAGGGAGCCAACAACGGCGGGCTAATTTGAAGGGAGACAACTAGTACAAGCCATCCTGACAAAAGGTGGTCTCCGCCTGCGAAAGGCTCTGGTGGTGACGCCGTCTTGGGCTCCACGATGACCTCTGTCTTGCCATCCTTCTGGTCTTGGTCTTGTTGCACCAAAATGGCAACGTTTGCCTGATGCCTCGGTACTCCTCACCTACGCTGGTTTCCTTAGCACCAAAGAGGAAACAAGGACGCTGTGCGCGCTGGCGCCCGCCTGGTGTCGATCGTCATGGCTGACATCACGAGAGCCTCGTGAGGTTCGCCTCGCCTTGATATCTCCGCTCCTCGAGGAGGTCTTGTGTCGTCCACCTCGCGAGGCTTGGCCCCTCGCGAGGGTCTTGGATGCCTTGTTGATGAAGATGGGCCGTACGGCCTGTTGGCTTAGCCACGCAGCGGGCCGCAGGCAAGCTAGTCCGGGGACCCGCATTCCCAGAACGCCGACAGTAGCCCCCGGGCCCAAGGTGTGCTCGGGCTTGGCTTCGCAGCGAAGCCAAGGGTCAAGTATGGAGCACCGCGGGCCCCGAAAGCCTACAGCCTCGGTTGACGCGTGGCGGTTGATTGGGCATGGTCGTCCCCACGCTGCCTCGGCAACTGCACGACTTGATGAGTCCCTGCAACATGCAAGGAAAACCATCATTACCTGCGATCGTGGGAGGTGCCGGTTGGCCTTCTCTTGCTATAAATGGGGAGGGGGCGGAGTCCCCGTTGCCCATCTCTTCCTGCCTTGCCCCTGTCTTCTTCCTCGCTCCATTGCTCGCTGTGCCACCAATGGCGCCATGAAGGAAGTTCTCCGCCGCTGAGAAGGGGAAGGCCCCTCACGAGGGGCCCGGCTCGCCGGCGCCCAAGCGCGGACGTGGCCATCCGCGCAAGCACGCCGCGTCCCCTGTCGCGGCCCGCTGTCGGAGCGGCGCCACGACACACAAAGGGGGTCGTCCCAGCCATGGCGATCCGGTTGACGAGGGGAGGCGTGCTTTGGTGGCGCGGCCCCCCCCGTTCGCGTTTCCACACGGTGGAGGTGTCGCCGGAGTTTGTCGTCTGGTCGGAGAATCCGGCCGGCAACTGGCTCCAACTTCTGCGCTTCTTCGCCGGTGAGCTGCCGGCCTCTGGTCCAGGAGGACTCTGGCTGCAGGCGGATGGTTGCTGCAACAAGGCCTCTTGGGTTGCAGTCGCGACTTCCACCGCGGGCAACATAGCCCTGGCCCGCGGTTGGCAGATGTTCGCCCGCGCGCGCGGCTTGGGCCGGCGGTGCGCCCTCCACTTCAAGTATGACGGCGAATCCACCCTCTATGTGAGGGTGTTTGGGGAAGATGGTCGCCGCGCCGGGTGCTGCCCCGAGGCGAATGATGGTGAGGAGGTACTTGGTCTCGGG